>NC_086447.1:456302218-456454718 GCF_028390025.1 Pseudophryne corroboree
ACTTAATGCAAATCAACTGATCAGCCAACCATGTGGCAGCAACTCAATACATACAGTATAAGCATGCATACTTGGTCACCAAGTACAGTTATCATCAGACCATAAGAAAGGAAAGAGAAAGATGTGTGATCTGAGTATCTGGCCATAGAATAATTGTTGGTACTGTATGTGTGGTTGGTATTTTGCTGAAACTGTAGTTCTGTAGGGGAAAGTACCTTGATAAGGAGAGAGGTAAGAGAAAAATGCCAAACTGGTTCAAACTCACAAAAATGAGACCTTTGCTCAAATAACCATGCTTTACAACAGTGGTATACAGAAGAGTATCTCTAAAAGCACAGACCATCAAACCTTTAAGTGGATGGGTTACACCAGCAGCAGACCACACTGCTTTCCATTCATGTCAGCTAATAACAGACAACGGAGACTAACTAAAAGTGGACAGTTGCAGATTGGAAAATACTGTCTGAGCAGACAAATCTCAGATTCTGATGCAACAGAGGGTAGCGTCTGGATTTGGTGTAAACAGCATGAATCCACAGATCCATCCGACTTGTGTTAACAGTTCACGCTGGCGGTGATGCTGATGAAATAGTATGGGAAGTTCTTTCTTTGAATGCATTAGGCTCCTTAATACCAAATGAGCAAACGTTAGTGTCCCAGCCTATTGATGTATTATTGCTGACCATATGCATATGTTATTGCTACTGTCACCCTATCTTCTTATAGCTACTTCCAGCAGGATAATGCACCATGTCCATGCACAAAGCATGCATCTCAAGCTGGTTACACATACATGACAGAGAGATCAGTGTACTCCAATGGCCTTTTCAATGCTATATCTCATTCCATTACAGCACCACCTTGGGATGTGGCGGAATGAGAGATTGACTGCATGAATGTGCAGCCGACAGATCCGCAGCAACTGTGTGATACAATTATATCAATATACAGGCTAGAATATTTAAGACATGTTTCTAGTGCCTTGCAGAACCCATACCACAACAATTTCTGATATTTCTGGGGGCAAAGAGAGGTCCTCGAAAGATCTATATAGTGAGGTGGTCACTGAGAGTGCACAACTGAAACCTAGCAAGTAAATCTTACCAACATTGCTTAAAATTAAATTGAAAGCAAAATAATGATAGACCACAATCTTTTACAAGAATGTATCAATTTTGCAACATTGTTGTTTGTATAAGAAACTTTGGGGAGGTATTTATCAAAGCATGGAACAAGACAAAGATGTAAAACACCAACCAATCAGCTTCCACCTCATTTTACAGTTAGTGTTTGTAAAATAACAAGAGCTGATTGGTTAGTGCTTTATTTCTCTCTATTTTATCTTTCTCAATGCTTTAATATCCCCCCTGATGAGAAATTAATTGGCTTGCACCTAAAAGTAAAAAAATAAATAAAAAAAAAACCCTTACACATTTTTATTTCTTACATTTAACTTAGAACACACATACTTTACAATAACAGCCATAATAATTCAATTGTGTTACAAGTCATTTCTAACTCATCCAGTCCTAATGAGTATATCATTTTGATTAAATTTATATGCTAGTTTTCTAGATTTATTATTATTAAATTTTATGTATAAGGCGCCACAAGTGTTTTGCAGCGCCGTACAAAAGGCCAGTACAGGGAGACAAAACCTAACATCACAGTATATAAATAACAAAACTAGAGTACAGGTAACAAAGAGCACCACAATTCTCAAAACATAATACAGCTTAGATGTAAGTAGTGAGTGAGTGATCAGCGTACTACTAGGAGCTGGTGGCCATAGATAGAGATGAGCCTTTACCAGCAAGAGAAAAGGCGGGTAAAGATGGTTGCCGAGTAGGAGAGAACTGAGAGTGAAATGTGTCGAGAAGAGGGTTTTGACAACAAGAGGAAATAGGCCCCTGGTCTGCGGAGCTAGATATAGAAATATTTTAATCAAAACTAGTCACACTATATGACCAAACCATCCAAAGATTAGAGAAGTGCTTTATTACACAATATAGAGCAATACATTTAGGTGCTATTCTCAATTTTGGACACTGCTAGAAATGAAAGACCAATTTATTAAAAATGAAAAACAAATTATAAATATATCACTCAAGCCTTCAATAATCTAAATATTTGCAGATATTCTTCTTCAATATTTCAACATATGACACAAATACATGCTATGAAAATCAATTAAAACCAGAGGTACACATTAATCAACTGGTGTTGTGCAATCTAGAACATTTGTCTCCGTACTTCCAAAAGGCAAGTAGCATTCACAGGACACCTGGTCCCTGTTTGATAATATTTCTATGCTAGACAAGTTAGATAAAATTGCAAGACTTGTCAGCTCAATAAATCCAGACCAGAGGTGTAAAAACAAAACAAAATCAGCATTAGTTCACCAGCACTCCACATAGCAATAAAATAAACAAAATATACCTAATGGAACGGTCTATCAATGTGCTGTGATGTTACGGCTGTTGGTAGTGAACTGTATACAGTTTACCAGTCTGTATCCTTGCAGATGAACATCTGGTATTAAGAAATCCTTTGTGCTACAGTAGTTTAAGATTGCAGGCAGTCTATAGAAAAAAATGTCACTAGAAGCAAAATTATTGATACAAATTTTTACTTGATGTATTTTACCACTGGATATATATATATGCCGCAAAATATTGAATGAAATAGAGAATGCTTTACCATATCAGATAGAATGCCATAGAACAGGGTTTTTCAACTGCTGTGCCGCAAGCAGTTGTCAGATGTGCCGCCACTGCCAGCCAGAGATGCCTGCTACACCGCTAACAACTGCAGCAGTCACTGCTATCAAGCTTGGCCACCTACGGCGCAGAGCTCCTCCGTGGCCCGGCCTGTGACGTGACATGACTCATAGGTTACCCACGCCACATGACATTGCCTGCCCGCCCAGCGCTTCTCCGTGGTGCTCTGCTCCTCATTGCTCTGATACAATGCTGAGAGCTGAGCTTTATACTGAAGTTGGAGCTAGTTTTATTTATTTATTTATTTGATTGCAGTGGGGGGCCAATTTATGGAATTATGTGGGGACAGTGTGTGCTATAACTATGTGGGGACAGTGTGTGCAATTACTATGTGGGGACAGTGTGTGCAATTACTATGTGGGGACAGTGTGTACTATAACTATGTGGGGACAGAGTGTGCAATAACTATGTGGGGACAGTGTGTGCAATTACTATGTGGGGACAGTGTGTGCAATAACTATGTGGGGACAGTGTGTGCAATAACTATGTGGGGACAGTGTGTGCAATAACTATGTGGGGACAGAGTGTGCAATAACTATGTGGGGACAGTGTGTGCAATAACTATGTGGGGACAGTGTGTGCAATAACTATGTTGGGACAGTGTGTGCAATAACTATGTGGGGACAGTGTGTGCAATAACTATATGGGGACAGTGTGTGCAATAACTATGTGGGGACAGTGTGTAGAATTACTATGTGGGGACAGTGTGTAGAATTACTATGTGGGGAGAGTGTGTAGAATTACTATGTGGGGACAGTGTGAAGAATTACTATGTGCGGACAGTGTGTGGAATTACTATTACTATGTTTTATTTATACGGGAGCCAATGTATTGTATTATAGTGGGGGTAAATTTATTTGTTTTATTACAGTGGGGGCCAAATTGTTTTATTACTGTTGATATTTGTTATATAATATTTTATTAAAAAAAGACCGAAGATGTGCCTTGGCACTTTTAAAATGTTGTTTAGTATGCCATGAGTTTAAAAAGATTGAAAATCACTGCCGTAGAATCACACAATCCAGAGTTGTCTGTCATTTATCAACTCCCCATATAGAGAAGCATAATTTTCATTTATTTGGCTACATAAAGAGTCCAGTGTTTTATTTTACAATTTAATATGCATAATAAAACAACTGCTTCATCAATGGCTTCAAAATTAATAATTAGTTCATGCCTACATTAAGATATCGGGAGTTACAGGAAATTAAACATAAGCATTCCCAACATATACAGTATGCTACAATACGTATCAAAATACTAAATTAGTCAATATTTTCATATCGTTTATTGGTTAGAATGTATTACAAAAAAATATTGAAAGGCAAAAGAATTTAAACAAGAGTTCTTAACATAGGTCAGACACATCACTACAAACAATCATGAGTTTGTAGAAACTGTAGATAGAGCCCCATATTGCAGAAAGAGTGTGAACAAACAGTTAAACAAATCAGAGACTGTAATAAAACAGAACACAATTCAAATAATTTTGTTCAGTATATCCACATTTTTCCTAAAGTAGAGAGCGATTTTTAAATAACACATCATCATGCTGTGATGTCCTGGGCAAAGAAGTGTTAAGAAAAATATCATGCCCAGGTACTGGACACAGCGTGGAAAAAGCCACAATAGGGGACGTGGCCACATAGGTTTGGAGGAGTGGCTATAGCTTCTAGCAAGACTGGGCACCTCGACAGGTCCAAGTACCACTCTGTGTTTCTGCATGTTCAGAGACAATGTGTGAGGTATTTGAAGCTACATAACATCCAATAAGCCAACAATTTCAGTACATAATATGTTCTGAACTATGCAATAAGTTCTTCTAGCATACGTCATTTGCAAACTTCAAACTGCACAAATGCACTATAAAGAACTTTTTTTTTTTTTTTTTTACTTACTAACAAAAGATATTTAAATGCCTGAGACTATTGGGCAAACACTGCTACAATCCTTCAAGCAAATCTGCAGCAGTATGGTTGATCTTTATGAATGCCTTATACAAGTCTGCCACATCTTAATTCTTTGCTAGTAGAAATGTCATTTGCAGCCAGCTGAGGCTTGCCATCAGTTTTCATAAGCACAGATGGTAAACCCAGTGACAAATACACTGAACTTACTACAATTAATCACAAATAACTGTGTTTTCAAATCTGATTTCACAATTTAGGTTTTGATGCATATCTTATATAATTCTGAAAGCAATAATGTCAAACACAATAAATGCTCACCGACTGTTAGAGACTTAATAATCACAGATCCTTGGCAGCAATTCCAAGGACTTCCTGGTCTCTTCGAGACAATTAACAACATCTGCATAATAATTATTGTATGCTAATATGCAGTCTCTATCAATTTTTCATTAAATTTTTTGTCTGCAGCATTAAAAGGCCATCCCGGCAATTCTCTCCATAAGGTCTTTGCTGAGTAAAACAAAGATGTCCTGAGTTGTTCAACGTGCCAGAGAATATTAAAGACTTACGCATGTCTTTGTCCACAACTATTTTATCAGTCAAGGGAATATTATTATAGTCTTTTCACTTCAATAAATCTGAAATCCATTACAACAGGAATATTGAATTAGGCCATGCTTACATAATGATCCAATTTGCTTTTTTTTTTTTAATATCTAGCACATATTTGACAAAGACCACCCAAACGGCACTGTTTTTCTTTCTGAGACACAACAGTCCAAGATAAACAATCTAGGATTAAATTCCTTATGGAAGCTCTTCATACAAATTACTCACTTTCAATTGTTCACACAAAATTTACTAAAGAAGCTAATGTTTTAATGATCATGAAGATTTGCAGTTGTTGCTCATGGGTTTGAATGAAAATACATATATGGATTGCCAAAATTAGGATTTATACCTTAATGGTGTACATTAATTTCCTTTATATTTATGTGGGGGAAAAAAGTTAATTAAGCTTGCAGTTGGGGGAAGGTGGGTAAACATAAAACATTCCACTGACAATCTTGCATTCACTTGCAATGAAGTAAAAAAGGCAGCTTCCAACAAATACAAGTGCAAGTGTTTATAAAGTCTAAAGAAACCAATAGGTTCTATTGTCATACCCTTTACATGCGCTCACTAACATAAAAAAACACTAAAAACATTTTTCTTAACACCCATTGGTAAGGAAGGCAAACTCACGTTATTCAAACACAAAGAATTTGATGGCAGATAAGAACCACTTGGCCCATCTAGTCTGCCTTAATCACATGTACATAATAGGGTACCAGTATATTTTCTACTGTGTGAGGAAACCAGAGTACTCGGAGGAAACCCCTGCAAGAACGGGAAGAATATACAAACTCCATACAGTTAGGGCCATTGTGTGACTCAAACCCACGACCTCAGTGCTGTATGGTAGAAATGCTAACCATTACACCACCTGTACTGCCATCATACATATCAGGGTAATCTGTTATAGATCTGCCCTGCAACACAGTTTGTCTTTAGGTTATACATATAGGTTTACTGTATCATTTCCAAAGTATTGGCATTGAATGTGCAAAACATAAAAACCACAATGCATGCATACTGTATGTCTAGCTACTTTTACCTGTTCATTAAGAATCAAAATTAACACGAGAAACAGTGTATTGTCTATGCAGATCCCAATGGCATGTGGTACCATTGATAAAATCAGCAGCTGTTCCTCGAAAATCAAAAGGAATATAATAACTGGAGACATTTATGAATATGACAAAATGTCAAAATATGGCTACCTACAATTAAAATTATATTTCAATGCTTTATAAGCTTTTCCTCAGAGTAAATTGCCGTCCCTTATAAGTGGAGATTTCTAGGTATCTTATTTTTGTGGACCCGGGACACAACTGTTTTAGGTTTGGACACTATGGGCCGAATGTAATGGCGCCCAATATTGCCTGAGGTGCGAAATGCCAGTCGATCTTGGACATTTGTTTACCTCGCATTCCCTGGTGGTCTCGGACGCCATTACATCCCACTACATATTTTATTGTATACACTTTTTTGCGAAATATATATATATATATATTATATACACACACACACAAATATGAACGTTATGGTAAGAACTTACCGTTGATAACGTGATTTCTCTTATGTCCACAGGTATCCACAGGATAACATTGGGATATTGTCGAGTGACAGCGAAAATGGCACCAACACGGTCACGAGCTTTCTGGCCTCCCAGGATGCATTGGGGCCTCCACTATATAGTCCCGCCCACTGACTCAGTCAGATCAGTTCTTTCCACAGCGATTTTAGGCAGGAACATTAGGTAGAGACCTGCACAGGCAATAAGAACACACATGCACACCCTTCCATACAAGAAGGAAAAGGTTTAGTGATTGTCTAGATCCTCAAATCAGATGAGTCAGGGTGGGATCCCTGTGGATACCTGTGGACATAAGAGAAATCACGTTATCAACGGTAAGTTCTTACCATAACGTTCATTTCTCTGGCTGGGTCCACAGGATTATCCACAGGATAACATTGGGATTCCCAAAGCCATTTTAGTGGTGGGGACGCTCCTGATTGCACAGGAGGACCTTTCACCCGAAGTCTGCGTCATGAGAGGCAGAAGTATCCAAGGCATAATGTCTGATGAATGTGTTTATGTTAGACCATGTGGCTGCCCTACATATCTGTTCTGCTGATGCACCCTGTTGTGCTGCCCAAGAAGGACCTACCTTACGTGTAGAGTGTGCAGAGACATTAGCCGGAATAGGGAGATCTGCATGAGAATAAACTTCAGAAATTACCATTCGGAGCCATCTCACCAGCGTCTGTTTACTAGCAGGCCATCCTCTTCTATGGAATCCGTAGAGGATGAAGAGGGACTCTGTTTTCCTGATGGCACTAGTACGATCTATGTAAATTTTTAAAGCCCGGACCACGTCCAGCGACGCTTCTCCCGCAGATAGTCCCGATACCTGGAAAGCGGGGACTACAATCTCTTCATTCAGGTGAAATTTTGATACCACCTTTGGAAGATAGCTAGATCTCGTTCTAAGAACTGCTCTGTCTGGAAAAAAAACTTAGGAAAGGAGACTTACATGATAATGCTCCCAAATCTGACACTCTTCTGGCTGACGCCATTGCCGGTAAAAAAAGAACTTTAACCGTTAACCACTTAAGATCCGCTCTCTCAAGTGGTTCAAACAAAGGACCCTGGAGAAATTTAAGAACTAAATTCAAATCCCAGGGAGCTGCAGGAGGAACAAATGGAGGTTGAATATGTACTACTCCTTGGAAAAACGTACGTACATCCTGTAGGTCAGCAATCTTCTGCTGAAACCATACCATCAATGCTGAGACTTGCACCCTCAAGGAAGCAACCTTCAACCCTTTATCCAATCCTGCCTGCAGGAAATTCAAAATTCTAGCTACTTTAAAGGATCTCGGATTGTAATTTTTTCCAGAACACCAATGAATATAGGCTTGCCATATTCTATTATATACACGGGCCGAAGAAGGCTTTCTTGCTCTAAGCATGGTTTGGATTACTTGCTTTGAAAATCCTTTAGCCTCTAAGATAGAGGTTTCAACAGCCACGCCGTCAAAGACAGGCGATCTAGATGACTGTGACAACAAGGATCCTGCATTAATAGATCTGGACGTTGAGAGAGCAGTATCGGTGCTTCCACGGACATTCTCAACAGATCTGTGTACCAATGCCTTCTTGGCCAAGCTGGAGCTATTAGAATAATTGCTCCTTTTGCCTGTTTTATCTTTCTCACTACTCTGGATAACAGAGATATTGGAGGGAACAGATACGCCAGCTGAAACCTCCATTCTACTGACAGTGCGTCTACCAGGACCGCTCCTAGGTCCCTTGTTCTTGATCCGTACCTCGGAACTTTGTTGTTTAGACGAGATGCCATAAGGTCTATCTCCGGTAGACCCCATCTGTTCACCAGTGTCTGAAACACTTCTGGGTGTAGAGCCCATTCGGTTTCCTGAATGGTGTGCCGACTGAGAAAATCCGCTTCCCAATTTAGCACACCCTGGACAAATACTGCTGACAATGCCGGGAGATGGAGTTCTGCCCATTTTAGAATGGGAGTTACTTCCTCCATCAGACTCTTGCTGTGAGTTCCTCCTTGATGATTGAGGTAGGCTACTGCCGTCGCATTGTCTGAGCGGATCTGGACTGGTCTTCCTTGTAGATTGTCCTTTGCCTGAACCAGAGCCAAGTAGATGGCTCTTATTTCTAACAAATTTATCGGCAGGCGACTTTCCCTTGCGGTCCATTTTCCCTGGAACCATAGGCTTCCGAGTACCGCCCCCCAGCCTTGCAGGCTGGCATCTGTTTTCAGGACTTGCCACTCTTTTATCCAAAAGGGTCTCCCCTTGTTGAAATGGTCTGTCTGTAGCCACCATGCTAGAGACCTTTTTACATTCACTGGAATCTTTATCATCTGCTTCTTTATTGTTTGATGATTTCCGTTCCATTTGGTCAAAATGAGATGCTGCAACGGTCTGGAGTGGAATTGCGCATATTCCACCATGTCGAATGTTGATACCATCAGACCCAACAGTCGCATTGCTGCATGGACTGACACTGTCTGGGCTTGCAACGCTTCCTGAGCCATGACCTGCACCTTGACTATTTTTCTCTCTGGTAAGAGAATTCTCTGTAGGTCTGAATCCAATATGGCTCCCAAATGAACCATCCGCTGTGACGGATTCAGGGACGACTTCTCCCAATTTATGAGCCACCCGTGTCTCTGTAAACAAACTATCGTCTGTTGGAGATGTCTCAACAGTAAATCTTGCGCCTGTGCTAAGATTAATAGGTCGTCTAGGTATGGGAATATTCTTATCCCCTGCTTGCGCAGACAAGCCGCCATAACCACCATGATCTTGGTAAACACCCTGGGTGCTGTAGCTAGCCCGAAGGGCAGAGCTTGGAACTGGAAGTGTTCCTTGAGGATAGCAAACCTGAGGTAACACTGATGTGATAGTGCTATAGGCACATGCAGGTAAGCATCCCGTACATCCAGAGATACCATATAGTCTCCCGGTTCCATAGACAACATTATGGAGCGTAACGTCTCCATGTGGAACTTCGGGATCCATATGTAGTTGTTCAACATCTTCAGATTTAGAATTGGTCAATATGACCCATTTGGTTTCTGGATTAGAAACAGATTGGAGTAATACCCCTGTCCCCTTTGTGATGGAGGTACTGGGACAATCACACCTGACTGCAGTAATTTTTGGACTGCTTCTTGCAGGGCATTGGCCTTCGACTCTATACGAGACAGGCTGGTGCAAAAAAATCTTTGAGGAGGCGGCCTCCTGAATGGGAACCCATACCCCTGAGATACTACCTTCTGCACCCAGGCATCTGCTGGTGACTGTTGCCATATGTGTGCAAATTGCAGGAGTCGGCCCCCAACCCTGGAATCCTCCAGGCGGAGGCCTGTCTCTTCAGGCTGAGGGTTTCTGTTCAGGTTTGGAAGCTGGCTTTTTGCTAGCCCACTGCTTCCTACCCCTGGATTTAAACTGGGGTTGTTTAGGCTCCTCTTTAGCTTTCGCTTTGCCAGCGAAATGAGCAAAACTTTAAACCCTTGGACTTAGGGTTATAGGTAGCCGGAAATCTGAACTTTTTCGATTCAGCCTCTGACTCTAGGATATCCGATAAAGGTTTTCCAAATAATATATTACCCACGAAAGGCAATGCTTCCAATTCTTTCTTGGACTCCGCATCTGCCTTGCAGGTCCGTAGCCAAACTTCTCTGCGAGCGACTACTGCCAGGGCTGAAGCTTTAGAAGCAACAGTGCCAACATCAATAGCTGCTTCTTCTAAATACTGGGCAGATTGTCTTAAACGGCAAATACGATCCTCTTGCTCCCTAGTAGGAGAGGGGATGTCATTCTCTAGTTCCTCTATCCATTCGCCCATTGACTTTGCTACCCAGGCCGAAGCCATAGCAGGTCTTACCACTGCACCTACAAGAGAACAAATATTTTTCAATAGGCTCTCTACCCTTCTGTCTGTGACATCATTCAAAGAGGTAGATGACAGTGGTAAAGCAGATTTATGCACGAGTCGCAGAACATGTGCATCTACTTTTGGAGGAACTTCTCTCTTCGAACAATCTCCAGCAGGAAATGGATAATAAGAATCCCATCTCTTAGGAATCTTATACTTTTTACTGGGCGCTGCCCAAGACTCATCCATCATTTCCGTCAACTCATCTGACGCTGGAAATTCAGCCTTCACTGACTTTGTTCGTTTGAATACAGGTGCCTTTGCTTTTAACGCTGTCTTGGCTGGTTCTTCCAGAGAAAGCACAGCCTTCACTGCATTAATGAGTTCAGCTACATCTTCTGAACTAAAGCTCTGCGACTGATCATCATACGGAGTTGAATCTATTGTTTCCGCATCATCATCCGATGTATCATCTTGTGTAGTCTGCCATACAGACGTATCTGTCTTAGTCTTTCCTGCCCCTTGGTTGCTTGTAGAAGCTACTGGAACCAAACCATAGGAAGGGAGCTGCATGTATGGGTTCATAGTGTAACCTAACCCTTGAGGTGGTGCTACCAGGGCTAACCTGTCCGCTATTGAAGACAGAGTCTTTGCGAACATATTCCATGGTGGCTCTACTGGAGGTTGAACTAACTCCTGTTTTTTACTTCGCTGAAAAGCGAAACAGTTTGCACACAAACCCTCATAAGTGACCAATTGATTCATATCAATTACCCCTGACTTAAAAGATAAGCATGTTAGGGCTATGGGAGTGCTTGTCAAATTCTCCTCATCACTTTTGCCGCTCACGGACATTTTTTCTGATATTGACTACACAATTTTGTGACTGAAAAACACCCTATAATCAGTATATAGAGGTGAAATCAATCTGACCACAGTGCACCTGATTTGAGGGTCAGAACAGGACTGACATTACACAGAAAAGTCAGCACGCATACTAGCAGTCAGTCACATGTTAAAGCATTAGACATTGTCATATGAGAATACAACCTCCATAATAACTTAAACATAAGTAGGAAAATTGTACTTCTGTTTAACTGGTTCTTTTTTCAACATAACATGCAGAAAACACAGTAATATACAGGTCTCATATGCAATAGGTACTAAAAATTAACAATGCATACTAAGGAGTAGAAAGGAATTTTTAGTACTGTATACCCTGCCTCCAGAGAGCGGGATACAGGGAGACTCACCACACTTCCATATCCAAGCAAAGACGCTCGTAAGACGCTGAGTGGATTCAGATGCTACTGGTGTACACTGCCGCTCTTGGTAACTGATATCGGACACGGACGCTCACCAACGGACACGGACGCTGAGCGACTCCACGTGCATGCAGACGCTAAAGGCCTGCGACTCGTTCTGGGCGGGTTTATATCCAGTGTACACAACCGCAGCGTCTAAGCTGCGACCGAGTACCCTCGTGGTAGCGTCTGAGCCGGAAGTGAGGTCATTCAGTTCATGAAACGAGAGACACGCGGGAACTGGCCATGAACTCGGAGAAGGGATGGCCAGGAGAGCGTCTGAAACCCTCTGTTGACTTAAACTCCCAGGATCACGGCCTCACCTAGTCCTGGCGCCTATGATCCCCAGAGCGTAGCGCTGTCACACCGGGATGTTCGGCGCATCAATACACTGTTTGTAGTCTCCACCAAATCAGTGTAGCTGTGTCCTGACCCCTCTAGTAAGAGGAAATCCATAGACTCACCGTCTCCCCATGCTCCGGCTACAGCCTGGTAACGTCTGCTGGACCTGCTAGAACATCCGACACAGACGCCCGTCGAGACAGCACTGTACCGCGGAGGTAAGCGTTGTTGCGACCCGGTGGGGAGTTGTTGGAGCGACCCTTTCTAATATGCGTTTAAGACGCTGTTAAGAGAAGTCGCTCAAAAACCAAAACAGTAAGTCTATAAAAATAAATTAAAGAAAACTTAAGGCTGCTTTCACAGCAGCCCTGTGACCATGCGGCTTCCTGCCACACCAAGCAAAAAACTGATCTGACTGAGTCAGTGGGCGGGACTATATAGTGGAGGCCCCAATGCATCCTGGGAGGCCAGAAAGCTCGTGACCGTGTTAGTGCCATTTTCGCTGTCGCTCGACAATATCCCAATGTTATCCTGTGGATAATCCTGTGGACCCAGCCAGAGAAAATAAGATTTTACTCACCGGTAAATCTATTTCTCGTAGTCCGTAGTGGATGCTGGGGACTCCGTAAGGACTATGGGGAATAGACGGGCTCCGCAGGAGACTGGGCACTCTATAAGAAAGATTTGGTACTATCTGGTGTGCACTGGCTCCTCCATCTATGCCCCTCCTCCAGACCTCAGTTAGGATACTGTCCCGGAAGAGCTGACACAATAAGGAAGGATTTTTGAATCCCGGGTAAGACTCATACCAGCCACACCAATCACACCGTATAACTCGTGATACTATACCCAGTTAACAGTATGAAATATAACTGAGCCTCTCAACAGATGGCTCAACAATAACCCTTTAGTTAGGCAATAACTATATACAAGTATTGCAGACACTCCGCACTTGGGATGGGCGCCCAGCATCCACTACGGACTACGAGAAATAGATTTACCGGTGAGTAAAATCTTATTTTCTCTAACGTCCTAGTGGATGCTGGGGACTCCGTAAGGACCATGGGGATTATACCAAAGCTCCCAAACGGGCGGGAGAGTGCGGATGACTCTGCAGCACCGAATGAGAGAACTCCAGGTCTTCCTCAGCCAGGGTATCAAATTTGTAGAATTTTGCAAACGTGTTTGCCCCTGACCAAGTAGCAGCTCGGCAAAGTTGTAAAGCCGAGACCCCTCGGGCAGCCGCCCAAGATGAGCCCACCTTCCGTGTGGAATGGGCTTTTACAGATTTAGGCTGCGGTAAGCCTACCGCAGAATGCGCCAGCTGAATAGTGCTACAAATCCAGCGCGCAATAGACTGCTTAGAAGCAGGAGCACCTATCTTGTTGGGTGCGTAAAGGACAAAAAGCGAGTCAGTCTTTCTGACTGCAGCCGTCCTGGAAACAAAGTTTCAGGGCCCTGACTACATCCAGTAACTTGGAATCTTCCAAGTCCCCAGTAGCCGCAGGCACCACAATAGGTTGGTTCAAGTGAAAAGCAGATACCACCTTAGGGAGAAACTGGGGACGAGTCCTCAATTCTGCCCTATCCATATGAAAAATCAGATAAGGGCTTTTACAAGACAAAGCCGCCAATTCTGACACACGCCTGGCCGAAGCCAAGGCCAACAACATGACCACTTTCCACGTGAAATACTTCAGATCCACAGTTTTAAGTGGTTCAAACCAATGTGATATTAGGAAATTCAACACCACATTGAGATCCCAAGGTGCCACGGGAGGCACAAAAGGGGGCTGAATATGAAGCACTCCCTTTACAAAAGTCTGAACTTCAGGCAGTGAAGCCAGTTCTTTCTGGAAGAAAATCGACAGGGCCGAAATCTGGACTTTAATGGAACCCAATTTTAGGCCCATAGTCACTCCCGACTGTAGGAAGTGTAGAAAGCGACCCAGCTGAAATTCCTCTGTTGGGGCCTTCCTGGCCTCACACCACGCAACATATCTTCGCCAAATACGGTGATAATGGTTCGCGGTTACTTCTTTCCTGGCTTTTATTAGCGTAGGAATGACTTCCTCCGGAATGCCCTTTTCCTTTAGGATTCGGAATTCAACCGCCATGCCGTCAAACGCAGCCGCGGTAAGTCTTGGAACAGACAGGGCCCCCTGCTGCAGCAGATCCTGTCTGAGCGGTAGAGGCCATGGGTCCTCTGATATCATTTCTTGAAGTTCCGGGTACCAAGCCCTTCTTGGCCAATCCGGAACCACGAGTATCGTTCTTACTCCTCGCCTTCTTATTATTCTCAGTACCTTTGGTATGAGAGGCAGAAGAGGGAACACATAAACCGACTGGTACACCCACGGTGTCACTAGAGCGTCCACAGCTATCGCCTGAGGGTCCCTTGACCTGGCGCAATATCTCTTTAGCTTTTTGTTGAGGCGGGACGCCATCATGTCCACCTGTGGCCTTTCCCAATGGTTTACCAACAGTAGGAAGACTTCTGGATGAAGTCCCCACTCTCCCGGGTGTAGGTCGTGTTTGCTGAGGAAGTCTGCTTCCCAGTTGTCCACTCCCGGAATGAACACTGCTGACAGTGCTAGTACATGATTTTCCGCCCATCGGAGAATCCTTGTGGCTTCCGCCATTGCCATCCTGCTTCTTGTGCCGCCCTGTCGGTTCACATGGGCGACCGCCGTGATGTTGTCTGACTGGATCAGTACCGGCTGGTTTTGAAGCAGGGGTTTTGCCTGACTTAGGGCATTGTAAATGGCCCTTAGTTCCAGAATATTTATGTGTAGGGACGTCTCCTGACTTGACCATAGTCCTTGGAAGTTTCTTCCCTGTTTGACTGCTCCCCAGCCTCGAAGGCTGGCATCCGTGGTCACCAGGACCCAGTCCTGTATGCCGAATCTGCGGCCCTCTAGAAGATGAGCACTCTGCAGCCACCACAGTAAAGACACCCTGGTCCTTGGAGACAGGGTTATCATTTGATGCATCTGAAGATGCGATCCCGACCACTTGTCCAAGAGGTCCCACTGGAAGGTCCTCGCATGGAACCTGCCGAATGGAATTGCTTCGTATGAAGCCACCATTTTTCCCAGGACTCGTGTGCAGCGATGCACCGATACCCGTTTTGGTTTTAGGAGGTCTCTGACTAGAGATGACAGCTCCTTGGCTTTCTCCTGCGGGAGAAACACTTTTTTCAGTTCTGTGTCCAAAATCATCCCCAGGAACAGTAAGCGAGTGGAAGGAACCAGCTGTGACTTTGGAATGTTCAGAATCCAGCCATGCTGTTGTAGCACTTCCTGAGATAGTGCTACACCGACCAGTAACTGCTCCCTGGACCTCGCCTTTATAAGGAGATCGTCCAAGTATGGGATAATTAAAACTCCCTTTTTTCGAAGGAGTATCATCATTTCTGCCATTACCTTGGTAAACACCCTCGGTGCCGTGGACAGTCCAAACGGTAGTGTCTGGAATTGGTAATGGCAATCCTGTACCACAAATCTGAGGTACTCCTAGTGAGGAAGGTAAATAGGGACATGCAGGTAAGCATCCTTGATGTCCAGGGATACCATGTAATCCCCCTCGTCCAGGCTTGCAATAACCGCCCTGAGCGATTCCATCTTGAACTTGAATTTTGTTATGTAAGTGTTCAAGGATTTCAAATTTAAAATGGGTCTCACCAAACCGTCTGGTTTCGGTACCACAAACAGTGTGGAATAGTAGCCCCGGCCTTGTTGAAGTAGGGGTACCTTGACTATCACCTGCTGGGAATACAGCTTGTGAATGGCCTCTAGCACAGCCTCCCTGCCCGATGGAGTCGTCGGTAAGGCTGATTTGAGGAAACGGCGGGGGGGTGGCGCATCGAATTCCAGCTTGTACCCCTGAGATACTACTTGAAGGATCCAGGGATCCACCCGTGAGCGAGCCCACTGATCGCTGAAAATCTTGAGGCGGCCCCCCACCGTACCTGGCTCCGCCTGTGGAGCCCCACCGTCATGCGGCGGATTTGGAAGAAGCGGGGGAGGACTTTTGGTCCTGGGAACCTGCTGTGTGTTGTAGCTTTTTCCCCCTTCCTCTGCCTCTAGACAGAAAGGACCCGCCTTTTCCGCGCCTGTTTTTCTGGGGTCGAAAGGACTGTACTTGGTAATACGGTGCTTTCTTAGGCTGTGAGGGGACATGGGGCAAAAATGCAGACTTCCCAGCCGTTGCTGTGGAAACAAGGTCTGAGAGACCGTCCCCGAATAACTCCTCACCCTTATAAGGCAAAACTTCCATGTGCCTTTTAGAATCTGCATCTCCTGTCCACTGCCGAGTCCATAAACCTCTCCTAGCAGAAATGGACAAAGCACTTATTCTAGATGCCAGCCGGCAGATCTCCCTCTGTGCATCTCTCATGTATAAGACCGAGTCTTTTATATGCTCTATGGTTAGCAATATAGTGTCTCTGTCTAGGGTGTCAATATTTTCCGACAGGGAATCTGACCAGGCAGCAGCAGCACTGCACATCCAGGCTGAGGCAATAGCTGGTCTCAGTATAACACCAGTGTGTGTGTAAATAGATTTTAGGATAGCCTCCTGCTTCCCTAGGGGGAGTTTCCCAACGTGACCTATCCTCTGGCGAGAAAGGGAACGCCATTAGTAATTTTTTTGAAATCACCAATTTTTTATCGGGGAAAGCCCACGCTTCTTCACACACCTCATTCAATTCCTCAGATGGGGGAAAAACTATAGGTAGTTTTTTCTCCCCAAACATAATACCCTTCTTTGAGGTACCCGGGTTTATATCAGTAAGGTGTAATACCTCTTTCATTGCCTCAATCATGCCACAAATGGCCCTAGTGGACATTAAATTTGACTCATCGTCGTCGACACTTGCATCAGTATCCGTGTCGACATCTGTGTCTGCCATCTGAGGTAGTGGTCGTTTCAGGGCCCCTGACGGCCTTTGAATCGTCTGGGCAGGCACGAGCTGAGAAGCCGGCTGTCCCGCATTTGGCATGTCGTCAAATTTTTTATGTAAGGAGTCGACACTTGCACGTAATTCCTTCCATAAATCCATCCACTCAGGTGTCTGCCCCGCAGGGGGTGACATCACATTAATAGGCATCTGCTCCGCCTCCACATAAGTCTACTCATCAAACATGTCGACACAGCCGTACCGACACACCGCACACACACACACACAGGGAATGCTCTTACAAGGAGACAGGACCCCACAAAAGCCCTTTGGGGAGACAGAGAGAAAGTATGCCAGCACACACCAGAGCGCTATAATAATACAGGGACTAACTGAATTATGACCCTTTATAGCTGCTTATTATATTAAACTGCGCCCAAATTTAGTGCCCCCCTCTCTTTTTTACCCTTTCCGTAGTGTAGACTGCAGGGGAGAGTCAGGGAGCTTCCTTCCAGCGGAACTGTGAGGGAATAATGGCGCCAGTGTGCTGAGGGAGAAGGCTCCGCCCCTTTTTCGGCGGCCTTTCTCCCGCTTTTTTCTGTATTCTGGCAGGGGTAATTACCACATATATAGCCTCTGGGACT
This sequence comes from Pseudophryne corroboree, assembly GCF_028390025.1. NCBI lineage: Eukaryota > Metazoa > Chordata > Amphibia > Anura > Myobatrachidae > Pseudophryne > Pseudophryne corroboree. Next base: position 456,320,124 of record NC_086447.1, read on the forward strand.
ATATATTGTGGTTATTTTGCCAGCCAAGGTGATATTATTGCTGCTCAGGGCGCCCCCCCCCAGCGCCCTGCACCCTCAGTGACCGGAGTGTGAAGTGTGTATGAGGAGCAATGGCGCACAGCTGCAGTGCTGTGCGCTACCTTGGTGAAGACTGAAGTCTTCTGCCGCCGATTTTCCGGACCATCTTCATGCTTCTGGCTCTGTAAGGGGGGCGGCGGCGCGGCTCCGGGAACGAACACCAAGGACGAGTCCTGCGGTCGATCCCTCTGGATCTAATGGTGTCCAGTAGCCCTCGAAGCCCAAGCTAGCTGCAAGCAGGTAGGTTCGCTTCTTCTCCCCTTAGTCCCTCGATGCAGTGAGCCTGTTGCCAGCAGGTCTCACTGTAAAATAAAAAACCTAATTTAAACTTTCTTTCTAGCAGCTCAGGAGAGCTCCTAGTGTGCAACCAGCTCGGGCCGGGCACAGAAATCTAACTGAGGTCTGGAGGAGGGGCATAGAGGGAGGAGCCAGTGCACACCAGATAGTACCAAATCTTTCTTATAGAGTGCCCAGTCTCCTGCGGAGCCCGTCTATTCCCCATGGTCCTTACGGAGTCCCCAGCATCCACTAGGACGTTAGAGAAATGTATGTATACATACTTGCACACAAAGACACACTATCATTTAAGTAAAGGTACGGTCAAGAAAGAGGCTCGTTTCCTAAGATCCGTTTATTATGATTTCATCTATTTGTTGTATAAAGGGGGTTATAACCCAGGATCCAGTGTGCTGCAATACATCCCAAGCTGTGATACTTTCTGGTCGTTATCATCAGTGGAGAATTTTTACCTTGGGGCTGCAGCGCACACAGGACAAATCTTCCACTTACAGAGACTGCCAAGCAGTTGCAGATACTTACCATTGGAAACGCTCCCTGCTAATCACAAGATGAGCAGGCAGTCTCAATTGGAGGTGTTTTCTTACCCTAGGACTATGAGTCCAGACAGTGATAGCAGAGAGCACTTCCTATAGGAAGCTACTCCCCTGCTATCACGGCAGCCCTTTCCAACTTCTAGGGACTGTAGCCCCTAGAAGCCAGCCAGAGTGTTCATTTGTGCACATGCATGGGATGGGGAGCGCACACATGAGCATAATTACATAACCCCCCCGTCAGCCAAGACACAAGCTGCCAATGCTTATTCCTATATTATTGTCTTTGGAAAAGGCAAGTAGGGCATCCTATTCATCTTTAAACATGTTGTACTGTTTGTGATAGAAAAACTCAGACTTTGTCATCAAGATTTCTAAATAATATACAGTACAATATTGTTAGACGCATATTGGGAGTGTGGTTTAAACTAGTGATGAACGGGTTCGGTTCGTCGGAATCCGAACCCCCCCGAACTTCACCCTTTTTACACGGGTCCGAGGCAGACTCGGATCCTCCCGCCTTGCTCGGTTAACCCGAGCGCGCCCGAATGTCATCATCCCGCATTCGGATTCTCGCGAGATTCGTATTCTATATAAGGAGCCACGCGTTGCCGCCATTTTTCACTCGTGCATTGGAAATGATAGTGAGAGGACGTGGCTGGCGTCCTCTCAGTTTTATTCAGGTGGCTGCAAATATCTGTGCTCACTGCTTTATTGTGGGGACGGGGGACCAGCAGTATTATATAGGAGGAGTACAGTGCAGAGTTTTGCTGACCAGTGACCACCAGTATTATACGTTCTCTGCCTGAAAAACGCTCCATATCTGTGCTCAGTTTGCTGCATATATCTGTGCTCACACTGCTTTATTGTGGGGACTGGGTACCACCAGTATTATATAGGAGGAGTACAGTGCAGAGTTTTGCTGACCAGTGACCACCAGTATTATACGTTCTCTGCCTGAAAAATGCTCCATATCTGTGCTCAGTGTGCTGCATATATCTGTGCTCACACTGCTTTATTGTGGGGACTGGGGACCAGCAGTATTATATAGGAAGAGTACAGTGCAGAGTTTTGCTGACCAGTGACCACCAGTATTATATGTTCTCTGCCTGAAAAACGCTCCATATCTGTGCTGCATTGTAGTATAAAGTAGGAGTACAGTGCATAATTTTGCTGACCACCAGTATATAATATATAGCAGTACGGTACAGTAGGCCACTGCTCTACCTACCTCTGTGTCGTCAAGTATACTATCTATCCATACCTGTGGTGCATTTCAGTTGTGCGCAGTATATATAGTAGTAGGCCATTGCTATTGATACTGGCATATAATTCCACACATTAAAAAATGGAGAACAAAAATGTGGAGGGTAAAATAGGGAAAGATCAAGATCCACTTCCACCTTGTGCTGAAGCTCCTGCCACTAGTCATGGCCGAGACAATGAAATGCCATCAACGTCGTCTGCCAAGGCCGATGCCCAATGTCATAGTAGAGAGCATGTAAAATCCAAAAAATAAAAGTTCAGTAAAATGACCCAAAAATCAAAATTAAAAGCGTCTGAGGAGAAGCGTAAACTTGCCAATATGCCATTTACGACACGGAGTGGCAAGGAACGGCTGAGGCCCTGGCCTATGTTCATGGCTAGTAGTTCAGCTTCACATAAGGATGGAAGCACTCATCCTCTCGCTAGAAAACTGCAGTGCCACTCCTAGATGGGCCAGGTGTTTGTGTCGGCCATTTGGGTCGCTTAGCTTAGTCACACAGCAACCTCATTGCGCCTCTTTTTTTCTTTGCATCATGTGCTGTTTGGGGACTATTTTTTTGAAGTGCCATCCTGCCTGACACTGCAGTGCCACTCCTAGATGGGTCAGGTGTTTGTGTCGGCCACTTGGGTCGCTTAGCTTAGTCATCCAGCGACCTCGTTGCAAATTTTAGGACTTAAAATAATATTGTGAGGTGTTCAGAATAGACTGAAAATGAGTGGAAATTATGGTTATTGAGGTTAATACTATGGGATCAAAATGACCCCCAAATTCTATGATTTAAGCTGTTTTTGAGGGTTTTTTGTAAAAAAACACCCGAATCCAAAACACACCCGAATTCGACAAAAAATTTTCAGGGAGGTTTTGCCAAAACGCGTCCAAATCCAAAACACGGCCGCGGAACCGAATCCAAAACCCGAAAAATTTCCGGTGCACATCACTAGTTTAAACCATGGTATTTGTTTGTATAGGTTGAACTGTGAAGATGTGTCAGTGGACTGCATGATACTGGGTTCAACTTTACAGTGAAAAGGTAAAAAGTTGTTAGTGGTCACAAACGATAAGTCGCTCTTTTTGTTTAATCTCCATTAAAGTGTGACATATATATATATATATATATATATATATATGAGAGAGAGAGAAAGAGAGAGAGCGAGAGAGCGAGAGAGCGAGAGAGAGAGCGAGAGAGAGAGAGAGAGAGAGAGAGAGAGAGAGAGAGTGTGTGTGTGTGTGTGTGTGTGTGTGTGTGTGTGTGTGTGTGTGTGTGTGTGTGTGTGTGTGTTAGTGAGAGTGTGTGTTATGGGCCCTACACACTGGCAGATAACACTGAACGATATGAACATTCTCATTCATTAATGAACGAGAACTCGTTCATACCGTTCAGTGTGTAGGCACCAATGATAAATGATAAATGATGCGTGGCCCCGCACTCATTCCTTGTTGGTGCCCCGTCGCTTATGCATGCAGGCCAATATGGACAATCTCGTCTGTATTAGCATGCACTGCTATGGAGCCGGGTGACGGGGGGAGTGAAGAAACTTCACTCCCCCCGTCACTCCTTCCCCGCTGCCAGGTCGCCAGCCGGCCGTATTGGCCATCGGGCACCTCGGCAGAACATCGTTTGTGTAGGTGGCATAACTTTTCCTGCCCTTGTCCGTTTTTATTTGTATGTGGTTGAACTATAGTAAAAATGTCCTGCATCACTTTGATCGGTTTGGCTAGAAGATGAATGTCTGTTCACTTGATCCTTTTGGGTGTTAGCAGGTTTCTTGAGCTTGGGTCTGTGATCTGAAGTGCCCATTACCCATCTGTGGACTGTGCTCAGTGAAGTCCTGACGTACTTTATAAAAATGTATCTTTCTTGTAGGCAAATAGTTAAATCTTGTGCTATTCAATCTGGCTGATGATTTTTAAATAATCTGGGAACTGGTCAGAGTATACAGTACTGAAAATGTGAGACTCTACTTAAGTAATCTCAGTGTTCATTTTCTTCACTTCTTTGACTCATCAATAAGATTGCAATATTAAATCAAATGAATATCTGTTCAATATAAAAAGGACCACTTTGCCTTTTAATCTTTCAACATTGTAGATCCGGAACACCACTAAATTAAGCACGTTTTGTAGTGGTCAGATTGAGATTTTATGTACAGAAGGTTATAATCAACCTCTCAATTCTTAAATTGAAACCGGTCCAAACACAAGCTTTCAAACCCAACAGGAGTTCCTGAGTCACTCAGCGCTTCAGTGCACAAAATAGTTTCAGCCTCAGAGGGTATAAAGGACTAAGGGTTCTATTTACTAAGCTGTGGAAGGAAGTGGGCGAAGATAAAGTAACAGAAAATCAGCTCCTAACTGCCAAGTCATAGGTTGAGTTTGCAAAATGACAGCTAGGAGCTGATTGGTTGGTACTTTATCTCCATCTACTTTATTTCCATCCAAGGCTTAGTAAATAGAGCCCTAAGTTTAATTTATCTCCACTGCTGCACCAGAAAGAAGTGCAAAACATTCCATCATATATGCACTCCCCACCAAAATATCTTGCACAAAGGAGGAGCAGGAAAAAACCAAGAAAGGAAGTATACTCAATCTACCAATTCTCAAGAAAAAAACAGCTTGGAGGCAAGTTTTGGAACTTGAAAGAAAAACTGGGGATGTTCTGTAGGATCGTTTATGCAGTACCGTAATTTAAAAATAAAAAAGGCACGTTTCCATAAGAATGTTAAAACCTGGTGCCAGACCAGTGTTATGCAACATGAAAAAAAGGTAATAAGGATGGCACTCAGGTCCAGTGGTGGATATCCCACTAGACATGAGGCACGTGCTTAGAAGTACACCAGGCCGAGGAGCCCAGGTAATTTTTATTTTTTTTGTCATCACGACAAAATATATATATTTTATTTTGCAACTGACAGGAGTGGGACAATGGGCAGTATTCTTTTGTCCAGGAGGTGGTAGTGGGGTAAAGGTTGGGTTGCTTTGGCAATCTCAAAACATCTAGTCTGGCCCCCAAAATGAAGGGGGCAGTGAGGGGACCAATAATGTGCCTAGACCTCTTAAACCCGTCCCTGCTCAGGTCAGTTGCAATAAACCAGGTGTTTATTGTGCAAATGGATGCAATGTTTCTGATCACTTGAAATCCTTTCTGAAGCTTAATAGGGAATGACCAAAATCAGACTCGGTTTAAGCTTACTGTACAAAATGTGCCAAAATTACTAATTGAGGAGATCATGCTGTCAATTACAATCAGTTAGAGTTGTACGTCTTTTTGCCAAAAATGCTTCTTATGCACATCACTATGCAAATAACGTAAACAAGCAGATGCTGCTGATTGAAATGATATGCGGCATAGCTATAGTCAGCATGCAACTGCGCCTGTATCTGCATACATGCTACATTACAGTGCTTTTTTTAGGAGATCACTGTGGTGTAGCATTGCATAATTAGATACAATCGAGGTCGCACGCAGAATTTAGGCATGCCGCATATCATTTTTATCAGCAAAAGCTTCTTGTTCATCCTATTCACATTGTTTTGCGAATAAGATACATTTTAATGGAAACAGCAGCACAAAAAGACGCTAGGCACTACCAAGTCACGTTGTGGCATGGTGTCACTAGGGGTGGTCTTCAGTATGCCGACTGTCGGAATACCGGCACACAGTATACCGGTGCCGGAATCCCAACAGCCGGCATACCGACACTTTCTCCCTCGTGGGGGTCCACGACCCCCAAGGAGGGAGAATAAAATAGCGACGCGTGCCACCGCGCTCATTTGCGCTGTCGGTATGCCGGCGGTCAGGCTCCTGGCGCCGGTATGCTGGTCGCCGGGAGCCCGGCCGCCGGCATACCATACTACATCCGTCACTACTGCAGGAAGGCTAGGGTGGACACACATGTAGGGTGGCTAGATGTAATTGGACACACCTGTATACAGTATCTTTAAATCTGTGTGTGTGAGTGATATAGGAATAGCTTAATACAATTAGCACTGCAATTTTTCAGATCTAAAGTCTAAGCGCTACTAAAAGCTGTACTGTGTGGTCCTGCAAAAAGCAGCTTCAGAGCTTGGTCTGGCCCATATGTTTTATTTATTTTTCCACTGCAAAGAAAGCTCAATGTCTCAATAAGCTTAACCCACTAGGTCTATTCATTACTTTTGGTAGCCTATAGAAGAATCCAGGACAATCCAACCCTGACTTGTAAAAAGAATGCCCTTTTATTAGTAACAAACTTCAATAAAGAAACTAAACTAAATCAACATTAATCCCCCTTTCAAAAAATAAAAACTGAAAAGCACACAGCTGGTGCAATGCTGGGCTGCGGATTAATCAAACCTAATCTGCAATAAATTCAGGATGTGATCTCTTCTGACCTCATCAATGAAATCAGCTGAAAGTTACTTTATAAATCCTTCAGTCATTCTTTAACAGGATGAAAGCATGGCAAATCACCCCTCCTTCCTCCTCGAAGAGATTACATTAAGAAAAGCCTTAATTTCAGAAATTCTTCAATATGTTAAAACAAGCTTGCTACAAAGACAGCTTAGTTCTATATTTCAGCAAATTGAGGGAGGAAAAAGTGTTACCAAAAGGATATAAAGAGAGGAGGAAAGAGATTTAGTCTGGCTGTTTCTCTCCTTTTATAAGAACCATTTTACGCATTAAGTTTTATCTTGTTATTTTTATTCAAATGCTAATGTTGGTAGAGATTAGTAACAATGGGATTTGTCAAGTACAGTAAAGTGGCCATTCTCAATAATATAAAGATGCAGTTTATACTAACTGCAAATTATTTGTTGCAACAAAAACGTATATTGACTACTGTAAATACAAACCACATATGTCACTAGTAGGAAACAATGCAGTACATTTAAGTGAGAAAAACATCTATCAAGTTTTTCAGTATACAAAGATGTAAATTATTATAACCAAAAAATGTATTCAAGAAAAATAAATGTTCTGCTCCAAGCCAAAATGAGAGTTATGGGCCCTACACATTTAAAGATATATTGGCCTGCATGCACAGCCGACGGGGAACCAGCGATGAACGAGTGCGTCAATAATGAACGAGATCGTTCATATCTTTGAGGAATATCGGCCAGTGTGTAGGGCCTATTAGAACAGTAGCAACTAATTGCTTAATTATACTAAGCTATGAGTGACCATGCATATTTCAGTGTATGTATGTGTATAATGATATACATATCCTTCATTCAGTTTTGACCACTAATTCCAGGATACAAATGTTACACCAAGAGTCGGAATGAGTGAATGAGTGATTATCGGGGAGGGGAGAAGGGGGGGGGGGGCACAACAGGGTTTCAGTACCCTGCCCATCCCTTCCGCCTCTTTCAGGGGAACCTATCCATTAAATACAGCTGCAGTGCAGAGCAGGATCGCACAGGTGAAGAGAAGGCCCTTGCAGAGATGCTGCACTAGCTGAGAAGCTAAAGCCTTTCTCTGCTCGTCCTACCGATTGTTAGTTTATGTCACAGGAGGCAGGGCTTAAGGCTAGCGGCATTGGGAGGCAGGGGTTAACACTAGTGGAACTAGGAGGCAGGTCTTAAATCCAGACAGATTAAACCCAGAGCAGCAAGGTAATGTACTTTCATTGTGATGCTTGTAATTTATTTCCTCAGGTTCTGTATTTATTTGCTTATTCATGCATTTAAACTTACCTCACCCTTTCTCCTCTCCACTAATATGTTTCCCATGTCTTTATCCCTATGTCCTCTAACTCTCTCTCACTTCACCTGTACTCTTTAATTCTTACGTTCCCACCAGCCAGGGCCGGGACTTGGGGAAGGCAGCAGAGGCAGCTGCCCTTGGCGAATGGGATTTGTGGGCTCTGGCCCAGATCTGTGTCCCCAGTGTCATGCCTACACTTCACAGCTTTGTTATACCCTATTAAGAGTAATTTATAGTCCTCAGAGCACAGATGATGAAAGTGGTGGTGTTGAAGTCAGAAAATATTACAGTACACACATCACGTACAAACACCACATAGATGGCCTCCGTGCGCGTACTTATTCGGCTGTGCGTGCACATATTCGCAATTTGCATATGGACGCTCCCGCGGTCCTGCGTATTAGCGCGTGGTATGAGTAATTACGGTAGAATTTGTACTCGCATGGAAAAACCACAAAGACATATCATATATTTAAATCCATATATTGCATAAATCACCCACTGTCTGCTCACTCTTCTAATAAGCATGAAGATAGGTCGCACATAAATTATCCTCCCAGAGACTCAAACACAATGTACCACATGGCCTTATTTACACAAAGCTTTGAAATCCTATGAAGAAGGCAAATACCTTTGGTTACCCCTATTGTTCAAGAGATTGTCCAGTATCTGTCGAATACAATAAATACTGGATTGTCATTGTCTTATCTGAAGACAGGACAAACAAGAAAGACAATATCCAGGAACCTAGGTTGACTGAAGAGAAACTCAATTAGCAATAGCTAACAAAATTACAAACCAGACATTTAGAAATCTGAGGTAATAACATTCATAGTCTAAACTCTTGGAGATATATGTATATGTATGTATATAAATAATTCCCAACAAATTGTAATAGCAGGAGTGTATGTGTATCTATATATATATATATATATATATATATATATATATATATATATATATATATATATATATATATAGATAGAGAGCGAGAGAGAGAGAGAGAGAGAGAGAGAGAGAGAGAGAGAGAGAGAGATGGATATATGTATATCTTGAGGATGAAAATAATCATGTCATGTGTGGGATCATATTGTTCAGAGTCGCGTAAACCTTAATCTGGTGTTTAATAAGAATATTATCATATATTGCAACATTAAATTATTAATAATACCAGATTTATGTATGATTAATGTGATGGATTTAACTGGTCATGGGGCGGGAACTCAGATGCAAACAACAGAAATCACATCTCAAGTCTTAGCCATCGCCCACCTCTTGAGCTGACCAATGATCCCCGGTGCACAGGATATGTCCCACCCCCGAACCAATGGAAGAAGAGCACACAGTGTCTATTGTATTATATTTTGATCCATTGTATAAAAAGCCAGCTGCATGCCAGGTCACTATCACAGACTCTGAAGGTCATCTACGTTGATGACTGAGGACCAGACTGGGAAGCGCAGGTGAAACTAAAACGTATGTACCATTGACTGTAGCCATTTTACTATTGTATTGTATTGTTATTGTAACCCCCTTTCAGTAATTATATGTTGGTGTGTCGGAAACCGGCATTTTAAATACAATCTGGTGTAGTGTCTCCTTTCCCTGCTAAGATTATAAGTGTATTTCAGTCACACGTGTAGCTGCTAAGTGCTCACGGCGTGTCTCTGGGTGTGTACGCACTGCATGTACTTTGTACGGCCAGCGCGGCATTAGTACACAAACCACGTACATGGTACGGGGCTTTGTACACTAACGGTGTAAAAAGTACGTAGGCTAAGGTTTGATTACAGCGGCCGCAGCGGCTCCACTTTAAAGTGTATTTAATGTGTTTTTAAAGTGTTGCTTTTAGTCCTGTATGTAAATCAACGTTTACTGTGGCCACATAACTTTAATGCAGCGATACCATTTTTATGTGGGGGCAAAAAGGGATGGAAGCATTTTAGTATAGTACCACCTTTAAGCATAGGCCATTTCTCAATCCACCTATATTTTCATCTTTTCTTCAGTCTGTTCTCTCTATGGCTCATCTTCCGTTTAAAGGACCTTTCACGGTCTCTCTGGTCTCCAGTAGCCTCCTTTTATTCATATCTCCTCTCTTGTGCTCTCTTTTATCCATTGCTCTTGTGATGTATTTATATATTGGTCCACTGGATCCAAACCTTTTATATGTCATTACACTCCACATGACATGCCTTCCTCATTCCCTTTCTCTGCTCCCCATACTCTTTACTCTACAGCTTAATTCTTTGGCTCTGGTGGCCTGTACTCTACTTATTTTCTCTTCACTTCTTTCAGCTCCCCAGTACTCTCTTGCTTATATCCTCATCCATTCTGTCTGCTCCCCTGTGCTTTTCTCTTTATAGTCTTATCCATTTATATACTAATCCAGAGATTCTCAAACGCAGTCCTCAAGGCACCCCAATGGTCCATATTTTAAGTTTATCAATGCTTGGTAACAGGTGACAATCAGCACCTCAGTCAGTTTGATTTAACCAACTGTGCTGAGCCATGGATATACCTAAACCCTGGACCATTATGGTGCCTTGAGGACCGCGTTAGAGAACCTCTGTCCTAATCCATTGCGTCTGCTCTTATAGTTTAATCCTGTGGGCATATGCAATTAGGTGGGACAATAACAAAAATCTCACCGCTATTGGGTTTTTCCTAAGGTGCAAGATATTTGCCTTTTCAATTGGATGTGGGTTTTAATTTTTGAGTGGTGGGAGATTTTATTTCTTCTCGCAGCCTTAGAGAATGGCTAAGAAAAATGGTCAGTAATTGCTCTGTACTGCTGCAGCAGCAGCAACCCTCCCCCCATGATTAATTAAGCAATTGGATGTTTCCAAGTAGCTTAATAAGTTTTAAATAAGTTTTAAATTGTACACCTTCCCCAGTGCTGTCTCCTCCTCCGGTTCTCTTCTCCTGCATCACAGAGATCTTTCAGGGACCGGGTGAACAAAGGACAGGTGATGTATGTATCGATCCCTGCACCCACTCTCTGCACATACTACAGTATTGCAGCTAAGTTGTACTTCACACACACACACACACACACACACACTACCGGCACTACCCTGTACGCACACACACAACACTACTGTTCTTTGGCCAGCTTCTTTCTTCAAACAGGAACCGGTCCAACGGTAAGAGGATGCCTCAGCAGTGCTCAGATGAAAACAGGGTAGGTTTTTTTCATTTTCTTGGGCAATACAGGTTTCAAAGCAGAAACCCCTGAATTTTTTTTTTTTTTTTTTAAGATTGGATACCGTGAGAATGCATACCCATGGTAATCCAAAATTCAGCTCAAGTTCTGAGGTTTTTTTTTGCGGATGAACCTTACGCCCAATTAAATATGCTTTTTTTCTCTCTACTCTGCTCTTCAGAGGTTTAGCCTGAGCAGGGGGCAGGGCTACAGTGAAAGTTTGTGTTATCTGTGCAAGCAGTAATGGAATTGGGACGGGAGAGGAGAGTTAGAGCTGCTGCTGACTAAGGGCCTGATTCATAGTTGGATGCAGGACTGATATGGTTGAAGCTGTTCGATGGTTTCTATAATGAAATCGCTTCAGAGTGCATGTGCCGTGATGGTGCTGCGGCTCCTGACAGTGTGTGTGTGTGTGTGTGTGTGTGTGTGTGTATGTGTATTCGGGGGGGGGGGGGGGGGTTGAGTCACAGCCTGATTGACAGGCTGAAGATATTTGGGGGCAGGTACAGGATGCGTCTCAGAAAACAGAAGTATGTCGCTTCTATTTCTGGGAATGCCAAAGCCAGAAATTGCGTCCTGTGGTGCAGATTCAATGGCCTACGCAGCTTAGTTGCAGTAGCCGTTGCATATCCCAAAATTAAGAGCCCCTAGTCTTAAGTGTCCTGGGCCACACAAAGCATTAATCCAGATCTGGTTAAGCCAGTTATGGCCTCCACAGAGCCTTGATCTCAACATCATCCAGTCTGTCTGTGATTACATTAAGAAACAGAAGGATTTGAGCAAGCCTACGTTCACAGAAGATCAATGGTTAGTTCTCCAAGATGTTTGAAACAACCTCCCTGCCAAGTTCCTTCAAAACTGTGCAAGTGTACCTACAACTGATGCTGTTTTGAAGGCAAAGGGTGATCAGTTATTGATTTGATTAGGTTTCTCTTCTATTCATTCACTTTGCATTTTGTTAATTTATAAAAAAAAAACAATAATATAAACTATTAACACTATTTTTGAAAGCATTTTTACTTTGCAGATTTTTTTCCACACCTGCCTGGAACTTTTCCATAGTACTGTATGTCAGTAGAAAATCTTTACTGGAGATAGATCCTAGGTGCCCATGGACCTCCTACCAGCTTTGCCACAATCCCTGTACATGATCTGAGTACTGGGAGTTCTGAAAATAAATGTAAGGGGGTGTAAGACCTGTAGAGTTCTAAAGCATGTAAGAGTATGTGGGGAGGTTTTGGCATATGAGGGACATACCGTATGTAGAGTTATCATGGGAAAGCAAAGGGTCTGATGTGCATGTGGGGGTAATCTGATTGCATATGGAGTATGATTGATGTCATTTCTGGGGCATGTGGGGATGAATGATGGCAAGTCAGGGGCATGTGGCGAGGACGGATAGAAATGTGGGGATTTATATGCATTTTATGGGGTGTCTGATGGCATGTGTGGGGAGGGTCAGATTGACATCTCAGGGGCATGTGTGGAGGTCTGTTGGCATGATTGCATGTGGTGAGATATTATAGCATGTGGGAGTCTGATGGACATGTGGGTAGATGAAACAGGTATGTGGAGTTGTCTGATGGTATGTAATGGCAGGTGGGTGTGGTCTGATGGACATGTGTGAGAGTCTGTTGGCATGTGGCTAGATGAAAAGGGCATGGGGTGGATGTGATGGGTATGTAGGATGTCTGGGGAGTAAATGTTGGCTATTTACAACTCCCCACCCCCATTCAACTGCATACCAGATGGGGACACAACAGAGAGGAAAGAGCTGTGCTGATGATTTTGTGGACATTTTTATGAGTGTGGAAATCTGATAGGCATGTGGGAAGTTGCGAGGTGGTTTGTGGGGCAAAGGAGAAAGTTAACCTTTCCTAAACCCCTTATGAAAAATGTTTTTGTCATGGCTGAGATAGTCTGTGAACCCGGACTAGTACTGGACACTGGGTTCAATCTTGAGCACAGTGGACAGAATCGGTCTGGCTTTATGAATGATCTGCTCATTAAGACGTGGCAGTCAGGCAGTATATGCTATAAGGAAAGGTTACCAGCTATGGATACTGGAACACTGGTGGTGGGTTGTCGCATAATGGAGTCACATGAGGACTGGTGAGTTGACGGAATGCTGGGAGGATCAGCAATGCAGGAAAGTCACAGATCACTGGCTAGAACCAGTGTGATAGCTGTTGACGAGGCTGAGGACAACAGCAATGACTGTAGATGAAGCTGAGAACATCAGCAGTAACTGTAGACTTAACTGAGGACATCAGCAATGACTGTAGAGGAAGCTGTGGGCATAAGCAATACTTGTAGACTAGGCTGAGGATGTCAGCAATACCTGTAAATGAAGCCGAGGATGTCGGCAATGCTTGAAGATGAAGCCGAGGATGGTTGGCAATGCTTGAAGACGAAGCCGGTCGGCAATGCTTCTAGACTTTGCCGAGGATGTCAGGAATACTTGTAGACTAAGCAGAGAATGTCAGCAATGCTTGTAGACGAAGCAGAGGATGTCAGCAATGCTTGTAGACGAAGCAGAGGATGTCAGCAATGCTTGTAGACGAAGCAGAGGATGTCAGCAATGCTTGTAGACGAAGCAGAGGATGTCAGCAATGCTTGTAGACGAAGCAGAGGATGTCAGCAATGCTTGTAGATGAAGCTGAAGATGTCCGCAATGCTTGTAGACGAAGCTGAGGATGTCAGCAATGCTTGTAGGCGAAGCTGAGGATGTCAGCAATGCTTGTAGGCGAAGCTGAGGATGTCAGCAATGCTTGTAACCAAAGCGGAGGATGTCAGCAATGCTTGTAAACAAAGCTGGGGACATCAGCAATACTTGCAGACGAAGCTGGGGATGTCAGCAAATACTTGTAAACGAAGTCGAGGATGTCAGCAATGCTTGTGGGCAAAGCTGGGAATGTCAGCTTGTAGCCAAAGCTGAATATGTCAACAACACAGGTTTCCAGATGCTGGGCAGGTGAGGTAGCACAATGGGGATTCCGAATGCTGTGTAGTGGTGGCACTGCTGGTTTCCCAGTAGCTGTAATGTGGTGGTTCTGCTCAATGGATACTGCGGCAGGTTTTTCGGATACTATGGTGCGCTACCTTGCGCAGCGGTGAACTGGAAGCTAGCAAGAACCAGTAGAGTCTCTAATGCCCAAGGGATATTGGGTAGTCCTTCTGGAACACTGGAGGACTTCCAGTGAGTCCGGAGATGTCAGTCTATTACCAGGAGATTCTGGAGCTCACTCCAGGCTGAGAGACACCAAAGCACTAACAGCTTGCTAGTGCTCGAGACCTGAAACTTATACCCAGTGCTTACAGCTGAGTGGATGAGCGACTCACATGATGCGGAAGTGAACCCTGGAAGGTCAGCTGACCAGGAACTGTCATGGCGACGTCCATAGCTGGTTTTGAAGGGACCTCCGGCGTGGTGTGTGCATAGACGGGCAATAATAGCCGCAGGTCCTGAGAGCACAGGAAGGTATATCTGGTAACCACTGGAATTGTGGATGCTGGCACGGAAGTATAGGACGGCATGAGAATCCTCAATGATTGCTATGCAGGCACACCATGCAGAGACTTGCCGAGTTCCGAATTCACACAGAAGGTTAAATCAATACAGATGTACTCGTTAGCAGAGACTGAGCTCAGCACACAGAGAACTCATGAAACTGGTGAGCTGTTTGTCCCAGCCAGCAGAAAACATTCAGGTTACAGGACTGAAGGCAGAGGCATACCTCCAACAAGGGCCCTCATTCCGAGTTGATCGCACGTAGCAACTTTTTGCTGCTCATGCAATCAACTAGACGCCGCCTATGGTGGAGTGTATTTTAGCATAGCAGGGCTGCGATCGCTTGTGTAGCCCTGCTATGCTAAAAAAGTTTCCTGCAAAACAAGACCAGGTAGAGTGTGACGGATCCAGTGACTAAGGTCCCGGGATTGACGTCCGACATCCGCCCTCTAAACACCTGGATCTGCCTGCGTTCGCCCCACCACGCCTTGAAAATGATCAGTTGAAGCCCGGAACGCCTCCTGCCTGTCAGTCTTCATGCGATCGCCACTGCGATCACTTTCTGCATTGGCGGCATCGCTGCTGGGTAATAACGCACGTGCGCATTGCAGGCGCCACGCAGCCGCAGAGAGAAGAGGTCAGGGATCTCCATCATTGAATCACTGCTGCAATATATTCTATATTGCAGTCCAGAGAGGCACAGATGGGACGAGCATTTGGAGAGCATGCTGGTTCCTGTAGTGCCATTTGGAGGATCATGGAGTGACTCCAGGTGAGCTGGCTCTCAATTTAGATATATTTTTGCATGTGCCATTATCATGTGGCTTTCATTTGGGATTATATTGTACAGAATGGGCGGGGTTAGCAATTTTAGGGATGTGTTTGGGCCGCGCGGTCCAGTAGCTTGGTACGGCACACTAACGTTTTATTTACCATTTAAAAAAAACAATTGCAAATGCCTCCAGTATTAGTGACGTATGGTATACGTTGCCGGCGATCAGCATACCTTGTGATCAGCTCGCTGTGCTCACTACACTGCGGGCTCGGTGGCTTGCTGCACTTGCCATAAGTTGTATTCCCACTCTATGGGTGTCGTGGACACCCACGAGTGGGAATAGCCCCTGATTGCCGGGTTTGCGGATGGTGGCATTGTGAGTGTTCGGGATTGTGGTGTCGTCGTAACTAAATCCCATATCAGAGATGCCATGAAGTTGGCCTGGAGGCTTTTGCATACATATGTAACTATTTTTGCATACATATGTAACTAAGGTCTCTGCATTTTCTATTACCATAGAGTTCAAGTCTTGTTAGTGATACTCATTGGTGTGCTGGGGAAAATCCCTGTTTGTTTCAGATTACTACTGCAGCAGGAGACGTCTACTTATAATACCGCTATCACTTTGCATTTATTTAGCACGTTGCACCCGGGACTTGTGCACAGGTCCTTCACAGGTGTGACCCGCTCGAGACCCCTTTAAGACTGTGACCCCAAAAGACATATTGCCGTGTCGATATCACCGCATCAGATGATCTCCAAGCGCCGCCTGCTCTCATACAGTAAGGTACATTGGTTCCATAGGAAAACATTGGGGTGTAGAGTGGATCTTGATCCAGAGGCACCAACAGGCTAAAGCTTTAGGCTGTCCCAGGATGCATTGGGACCCTCCCTATAAACCTCACCTCCAGGCACTGAGAGCTCAGTTTTGTTAAGCAGTCCAATGAAGGAGCAGGCAAGAGAGAAGGCAGATGTTAGTCACATAGAACCACATTCTCACGACAGGAGAAGGTACCAGCGGCTAATGCCATACAACCCAAAGAAGCTAGGTGAGTCAGGTTGGGTGCCCTATGGAACCAATGTACCTCGCAGAAAGAGTTAACAATGGTAAGTCTACCATAACTATTTTCAGTAGCAGAATAAATTGGTTTCCACAGGAAAACATCGGGGATGTCCTAAAGCAGGTCCTCAAGGGAAGGGGACACGCCTTAGCAGGTATGTGAATCCAGCGTCCAAAGGAAGCATCCTGGGAGGCAGAAGTATCAAAGGCATAGAACCTAATGAACGTGTTCACTGAGGACCACGTAGCTGCCTCGCACAATTGTTCTGCGGATGCGCCACAGCAGGCCACCCAAGAAGTTCCAACAGACTAAGTAGAGTGGGCTTTAATAGCAGCAGGAGCTGGGAATCCAGCCTGCGTGTAAATTTGTGCAATTACCATTCTAATCCATCAGGCCAAGGTTTGCTTATTTGCAGGCTAGCCACGTTTGTGGAAACCAAACAGTATAAAAAAAAGGAATCTGACCTCCTGATAGAGTCCGTTATCTCCACATAAATACGGAGAGCCCTTACGACATCCAAAGAACGCTCTTTGGAAGACAAGTCTGAGGAGATAAAGGCCGGAACCACAATCTCTTGGTTAAGATGAAAGGATGACACCACCTTAGGTATATTACCCATTCGAGTTCATAAAACTGCCTGATGACTACTGTGAAAAATCAAATGGGGTGGACGACAGGGCAAAGCGCCTAAGTCCGACACCCGTCTTGCAGAGGCAATAGCCAGCAAGAACAGGACCTTGGCCGTGAGACATTTAAGGTACACTAACTCAAAAGGTTTAAATAGAGACTCTTGCAGGGCTTTTAGTACAATAGTTAAATCCCATGGTTCCACAGGAGGGACATAATGATGCTGAACCCTAGGTATGCCCTGAGTAAAAGTATGAACGTCAGGCATGGACAGAATTTTTCTCTGAAACCATACCGACCAAAGCAGATATGTGAACCTTAATGGAGGCCAGACGGAGACCTAAATAAAGGCCTTGTTGCAGAAAAGACAGATTTCTGGAAGTTCTGAATGTAGAGACATCATAACTCTTATCAGCACACCATGTGAAGTAAGAATTCCAAACCTTGTATTAAATCCGTCCAGAGGTCGGTTTGTGGACTTTCCACATAGTCTGGATAACCATCTCAGAGAAACCTTTGGCCCTCAGGAGTGATGCTTCAAGAGCCACGCCATCAAAGCCAGTCTGGGTAGAGACAAGGGCTCTGCCCGAGAAGATCCAGGTGATGAGGAAGTAAAGGTCAGTGACAGGCGAACCTCTGGAGTCAGAGATCATGTGAAATCTGATCCAAAGAGGCAGGCTGTCCCACTTGGACAGGATTAACCTATGTAGTGGGCAGGAATGAAACTGAGCGTACTCTACCATGTCAAAGGACAAATACTTGCATTGCCGAGTGTATAGACACTCTAGGATACTGATGAAGCATCTTATCCTGTCCCTGAATCGTCAGAACCTTATCTGGAGACAGAACCAGTCTTCTGACTGTGTGTGTCCAGTAGTGCCCCATAGGTGCACCACGCTCTGAGCTGGGACCATAAGCCACCCGTGGGTTTGCAGGAATGTTACCTTCAGTTGCAGATGACCGAGGAGGACTTTGTGGGAATTTGCCAGAATCAATCAGGTCGTCTAAATACGGCAAGGTGCCGAATCCCTGGCGACAGATGAGCAGTCATAACAGCCATGACCTTGTGAAGATCCGAGGATCCGTAGCCAGTCCAAATGGCAGAGCCTGGAATTGGAATGGAGGTTGCCATTAGCAAACTGCAAAAACTGCTGATGCGATATGGCAAAAGGTATATGCAGGTATGTATCCTGTAGATCCAGGGATACCATATAGTCTCCGGATTCCCTAGCCAGTACAATGGAGCGCAGTGTTTCCATATGAAACCTGGACACGCTTACAAACTTGTTCAAAGATTTGAGATTTAGTATAGACTGAAAGGACCCACTGAGTTTCGGACAAAAACAGGGTCGAATATTAACCTCTACCTCTCTGGGACTGAGGTACCGGCTCAATCACTACTGTACCCAGGAGGGAACTCACCACAATTTGTAGAGTTTGTACCTTTACCGGATCCGAAAGGGGGGCCGTAGTGCTAAACTGGCGAGGGGGATGTCTCTTGAACGAGACAGTACCCGTGAGAGATAACTTCCAGTACCCATGCGTCTGAAGTGGTCTTTAACCAGATCTGGGTGAACTGTAGAAGTCAGCCTCCTACCCTGGGATCTCCCAGAGGGAGGCCTGCCCCGTCATGCAGCAGGCTTGTCATGTTTTGAAGCAGGCTGAAAGGCTGCCCAGGACTGTTTGGCCTTGGGCTGTGTGGGATTGGAAGCACGAGATTGTCTCGGGTATGCCTGACCTTTTGCATTCCCTTGAGCCCGAAAGGAAAGTGGTACCTATTGCAATCTGTGCAAAAGGATTAGTAGTGGGGAGAAAAACTTAGCGGCTGCTATTTCAGACACAATTTATTTAGGTCTACTCCAAATATAATGTCCCCAGTAAAGGGGAGTACCTCCAAGGTCTTTTGGAGTTCAGGTCCACTTTCCATGACCTCAACCACAGTATGCGGCGAGCCAGGACAGACGTGATAGATGCCTTGGCTGCCAATACAGCTGCCTCAGAGGACACATCCTGAACGTATCGGGTGGCAGTGGTATTGTGAGACAGGTATAGTCTGGCATTGTCAAATATATCCTCGGGCAGCTCTTCCTCTAATGCCTGAACCCACACGTCATTTGGAGCCCAAGAGGCAGCTATAGTAATTCTTGAATGGCTTCAATAAGAGAGTATACAGACTTCAGGCATCCCTCCACACACTTATCTGTCGGTTCCTACAGTGAGGCGACAGTGACAGGCAGAGTGAATGACACCACAAGGCGGGTGACGTGAGAATCCACCGGCAGTGGAGTTTCTCATTGTTACATAACTCTGCAGAGAGAGGATAGCGAGCTAAGGGACGTTTTTGGCAGAGGGGATTAGCTCCCTGGACTAACCAGGGTTCCCGTCTGATGTCCACATAGGGATTACTACAGTTTTAACCACCTTCTGCTGTATAAACTTATAAATTTTCCTTGCCACAGTAGTGGTATCTTCCTCTTTAAAGGAAATGCTTCTTAGCATCCACTAAGGCCGGGACATCAATCTGCAAGGGAGAATCCTTATCAGTAACACAGGATTCAGTGTCTGTATGCCTCCCCCCCTCCTCTTCAGATGTAACATCAGAGAGGATTTTGGAATGCGAGGAGAAAGCAGTCCGCTTAGAGCAGGGCTGGCCAAACCAGTCCTCGAGATCTACCAACAGTTTAGAGATGAGCGCCTGAAATTTTTCGGGTTTTGTGTTTTGGTTTTGGGTTCGGTTCCGCGGCCGTGTTTTGGGTTCGAACGCGTTTTGGCAAAACCTCACCGAATTTTTTTTGTCGGATTCGGGTGTGTTTTGGATTCGGGTGTTTTTTTCAAAAAACCCTAAAAAACAGCTTAAATCATAGAATTTGGGGGTAATTTTGATCCCAAAGTATTATTAACCTCAAAAAACATAATTTACACTCATTTTCAGCCTATTCTGAACACATCACACCTCACAATATTATTTTTAGTCCTAAAATTTGCACCGAGGTCGCTGTGTGAGTAAGATAAGCGACCCTAGTGGCCGACACAAACACCGGGCCCATCTAGGAGTGGCACTGCAGTGTCACGCAGGATGTCCCTTCCAAAAAACCCTCCCCAAACAGCACATGACGCAAAGAAAAAAAGAGGCGCAATGAGGTAGCTGACTGTGTGAGAAAGATAAGCGACCCTAGTGGCCGACACAAACACCGGGCCCATCTAGGAGTGGCACTGCAGTGTCACGCAGGATGTCCCTTCCAAAAAACCCTCCCCAAACAGCACATGACGCAAAGAAAAAAAGAGGCGCAATGAGGTAGCTGTGTGAGAAAGATAAGCGACCCTAGTGGCCGACACAAACACCGGGCCCATCTAGGAGTGGCACTGCAGTGTCACGCAGGATGTCCCTTCCAAAAAACCCTCCCCAAACAGCACATGACGCAAAGAAAAAAAGAGGCGCAATGAGGTAGCTGTGTGAGTAAGATTAGCGACCCTAGTGGCCGACACAAACACCGGGCCCATCTAGGAGTGGCACTGCAGTGTCACGCAGGATGGCCCTTCCAAAAAACCCTCCCCAAACAGCACATGACGCAAAGAAAAAAAGAGGCGCAATGAGGTAGCTGACTGTGTGAGTAAGATTAGCGACCCTAGTGGCCGACACAAACACCGGGCACATCTAGGAGTGGCACTGCAGTGTCACGCAGGATGTCCCTTCCAAAAAACCCTCCCCAAACAGCACATGACGCAAAGAAAAAAAGAGGCGCAATGAGGTAGCTGACTGTGTGAGAAAGATAAGCGACCCTAGTGGCCGACACAAACACCGGGCCCATCTAGGAGTGGCACTGCAGTGTCACGCAGGATGTCCCTTCCAAAAAACCCTCCCCAATCAGCACATGATGCAAAGAAAAAGAAAAGAAAAAAGAGGTGCAAGATGGAATTATCCTTGGGCCCTCCCACCCACCCTTATGTTGTATAAACAAAACAGGACATGCACACTTTAACCAACCCATCATTTCAGTGACAGGGTCTGCCACACGACTGTGACTGATATGACGGGTTGGTTTGGACCCCCCCCAAAAAAGAAGCAATTAATCTCTCCTTGCACAAACTGGCTCTACAGAGGCAAGATGTCCACCTCATCTTCACCCTCCGATATATCACCGTGTACATCCCCCTCCTCACAGATTATCAATTCGTCCCCACTGGAATCCACCATCTCAGCTCCCTGTGTACTTTGTGGAGGCAATTGCTGCTGGTCAATGTCTCCGCGGAGGAATTGATTATAATTCATTTTAATGAACATCATCTTCTCCACATTTTCTGGATGTAACCTCGTACGCCGATTGCTGACAAGGTGAGCGGCGGCACTAAACACTCTTTCGGAGTACACACTTGTGGGAGGGCAACTTAGGTAGAATAAAGCCAGTTTGTGCAAGGGCCTCCAAATTGCCTCTTTTTCCTGCCAGTATAAGTACGGACTGTGTGACGTGCCTACTTGGATGCGGTCACTCATATAATCCTCCACCATTCTATCAATGTTGAGAGAATCATATGCAGTGACAGTAGACGACATGTCCGTAATCGTTGTCAGGTCCTTCAGTCCGGACCAGATGTCAGCATCAGCAGTCGCTCCAGACTGCCCTGCATCACCGCCAGCGGGTGGGCTCGGAATTCTGAGCCTTTTCCTCGCACCCCCAGTTGCGGGAGAATGTGAAGGAGGAGATGTTGACAGGTCGCGTTCCGCTTGACTTGACAATTTTGTCACCAGCAGGTCTTTCAACCCCAGCAGACCTGTGTCTGCCGGAAAGAGAGATCCAAGGTAGGCTTTAAATCTAGGATCGAGCACGGTGGCCAAAATGTAGTGCTCTGATTTCAACAGATTGACCACCCGTGAATCCTTGTTAAGCGAATTAAGGGCTGCATCCACAAGTCCCACATGCCTAGCGGAATCGCTCCGTGTTAGCTCCTTCTTCAATGCCTCCAGCTTCTTCTGCAAAAGCCTGATGAGGGGAATGACCTGACTCAGGCTGGCAGTGTCTGAACTGACTTCACGTGTGGCAAGTTCAAAGGGCATCAGAACCTTGCACAACGTTGAAATCATTCTCCACTGCACTTGAGACAGGTGCATTCCATCTCCTATATCGTGCTCAATTGTATAGGCTTGAATGGCCTTTTGCTGCTCCTCCAACCTCTGAAGCATATAGAGGGTTGAATTCCACCTCGTTACCACTTCTTGCTTCAGATGATGGCAGGGCAGGTTCAGTAGTTTTTGGTGGTGCTCCAGTCTTCTGTACGTGGTGCCTGTACGCCGAAAGTGTCCCGCAATTTTTCTGGCCACCGACAGCATCTCTTGCACGCCCCTGTCGTTTTTTAAAAAATTCTGCACCACCAAATTCAAGGTATGTGCAAAACATGGGACGTGCTGGAATTTGCCCATATTTAATGCACACACAATATTGCTGGCGTTGTCCGATGCCACAAATCCACAGGAGAGTCCAATTGGGGTAAGCCATTCCGCGATGATCTTCCTCAGTTGCCGTAAGAGGTTTTCAGCTGTGTGCGTATTCTGGAAAGCGGTGATACAAAGCGTAGCCTGCCTAGGAAAGAGTTGGCGTTTGCGAGATGCTGCTACTGGTGCCGCCGCTGCTGTTCTTGCGGCGGGAGTCCATACATCTACCCAGTGGGCTGTCACAGTCATATAGTCCTGACCCTGCCCTGCTCCACTTGTCCACATGTCCGTGGTTAAGTGGACATTGGGTACAACTGCATTTTTTAGGACACTGGTGAGTCTTTTTCTGACGTCCGTGTACATTCTCGGTATCGCCTGCCTAGAGAAGTGGAACCTAGATGGTATTTGGTAACGGGGGCACACTGCCTCAATAAATTGTCTAGTTCCCTGTGAACTAACGGCGGATACCGGACGCACGTCTAACACCAACATAGTTGTCAAGGACTCAGTTATCCGCTTTGCAGTAGGATGACTGCTGTGATATTTCATCTTCCTCGCAAAGGACTGTTGAACAGTCAATTGCTTACTGGAAGTAGTACAAGTGGGCTTACGACTTCCCCTCTGGGATGACCATCGACTCCCAGCGGCAACAACAGCAGCGCCAGCAGCAGTAGGCGTTACACGCAAGGATGCATCGGAGGAATCCCAGGCAGGAGAGGACTCGTCAGACTTGCCAGTGACATGGCCTGCAGGACTATTGGCATTCCTGGGGAAGGAGGAAATTGACACTGAGGGAGTTGGTGGGGTGGTTTGCGTGAGCTTGGTTACAAGAGGAAGGGATTTACTGGTCAGTGGACTGCTTCCGCTGTCACCCAAAGTTTTTGAACTTGTCACTGACTTATTATGAATGCGCTGCAGGTGACGTATAAGGGAGGATGTTCCGAGGTGGTTAACGTCCTTACCCCTACTTATTACAGCTTGACAAAGGGAACACACGGCTTGACACCTGTTGTCCGCATTTCTGGTGAAATACCTCCACACCGAAGAGCTGATTTTTTTGGTATTTTCACCTGGCATGTCAACGGCCATATTCCTCCCACGGACAACAGGTGTCTCCCCGGGTGCCTGACTTAAACAAACCACCTCACCATCAGAATCCTCCTGGTCAATTTCCTCCCCAGCGCCAGCAACACCCATATCCTCCTCATCCTGGTGTACTTCAACACTGACATCTTCAATCTGACTATCAGGAACTGGACTGCGGGTGCTCCTTCCAGCACTTGCAGGGGGCATGCAAATAGTGGAAGGCGCATGCTCTTCACGTCCAGTGTTGGGAAGGTCAGGCATCGCAAACGACACAATTGGACTCTCCTTGTGGATTTGGGATTTCAAAGAACGCACAGTTCTTTGCGGTGCTTTTGCCAGCTTGAGTCTTTTCAGTTTTCTAGCGAGAGGCTGAGTGCTTCCATCCTCATGTGAAGCTGAACCACTAGCCATGAACATAGGCCAGGGCCTCAGCCGTTCCTTGCCACTCCGTGTGGTAAATGGCATATTGGCAAGTTTACGCTTCTCCTCCGACAATTTTATTTTAGGTTTTGGAGTCCTTTTTTTTCTGATATTTGGTGTTTTGGATTTGACATGCTCTGTACTATGACATTGGGCATCGGCCTTGGCAGACGACGTTGCTGGCATTTCATCGTCTCGGCCATGACTAGTGGCAGCAGCTTCAGCACGAGGTGGAAGTGGATCTTGATCTTTCCCTAATTTTGGAACCTCAACTTTTTTGTTCTCCATATTTTATAGGCAGAACTAAAAGGCACCTCAGGTAAACAATGGAGATGGATGGATTGGATACTAGTATACAATTATGGACGGACTGCCACGGTTAGGTGGTATAAAAAAACCACGGTTAGGTGGTATATATTATAATAATAATACAATTATGGATGGACGGACTGCCTGCCGACTGCCGACACAGAGGTAGCCACAGCCGTGAACTACCGCACTGTACACTGGTTGATAAAGAGATAGTAGTATACTCGTAACAACTAGTATGACACTATGACGACGGTATAAAGAAAGAAAAAAAAATACCACAGTTAGGTGGTATATATTATAATAATAATACAATTATGGATGGACGGACTGCCTGCCGACTGCCGACACAGAGGTAGCCACAGCCGTGAACTACCGCACTGTACACTGGTTGATAAAGAGATAGTAGTATACTCGTAACAACTAGTATGACACTATGACGACGGTATAAAGAATGAAAAAAAAACCACGGTTAGGTGGTATATATTATAATAATAATACAATTATGGATGGACGGACTGCCTGCCGACTGCCGACACAGAGGTAGCCACAGCCGTGAACTACCGCACTGTACACTGGTTGATAAAGAGATAGTAGTATACTCGTAACAACTAGTATGACACTATGACGGTATAAAGAATGAAAAAAAAACCACGGTTAGGTGGTATATATTATAATAATAATACAATTATGGATGGACGGACTGCCTGCCGACTGCCGACACAGAGGTAGCCACAGCCGTGAACTACCGCACTGTACACTGGTTGATAAAGAGATAGTAGTATACTCGTAACAACTAGTATGACACTATGACGACGGTATAAAGAAAGAAAAAAAAATACCACAGTTAGGTGGTATATATTATAATAATAATACAATTATGGATGGACGGACTGCCTGCCGACTGCCGACACAGAGGTAGCCACAGCCGTGAACTACCGCACTGTACACTGGTTGATAAAGAGATAGTAGTATACTCGTAACAACTAGTATGACACTATGACGACGGTATAAAGAATGAAAAAAAAACCACGGTTAGGTGGTATATATTATAATAATAATACAATTATGGATGGACGGACTGCCTGCCGACTGCCGACACAGAGGTAGCCACAGCCGTGAACTACCGCACTGTACACTGGTTGATAAAGAGATAGTAGTATACTCGTAACAACTAGTATGACACTATGACGACGGTATAAAGAAAGAAAAAAAAATACCACAGTTAGGTGGTATATATTATAATAATAATACAATTATGGATGGACGGACTGCCTGCCGACTGCCGACACAGAGGTAGCCACAGCCGTGAACTACCGCACTGTACACTGGTTGATAAAGAGATAGTAGTATACTCGTAACAACTAGTATGACACTATGACGACGGTATAAAGAAAGAAAAAAAAATACCACAGTTAGGTGGTATATATTATAATAATAATACAATTATGGATGGACGGACTGCCTGCCGACTGCCGACACAGAGGTAGCCACAGCCGTGAACTACCGCACTGTACACTGGTTGATAAAGAGATAGTAGTATACTCGTAACAACTAGTATGACACTATGACGACGGTATAAAGAATGAAAAAAAAACCACGGTTAGGTGGTATATATTATAATAATAATACAATTATGGATGGACGGACTGCCTGCCGACTGCCGACACAGAGGTAGCCACAGCCGTGAACTACCGCACTGTACACTGGTTGATAAAGAGATAGTAGTATACTCGTAACAACTAGTATGACACTATGACGGTATAAAGAATGAAAAAAAAACCACGGTTAGGTGGTATATATTATAATAATAATACAATTATGGATGGACGGACTGCCTGCCGACTGCCGACACAGAGGTAGCCACAGCCGTGAACTACCGCACTGTACACTGGTTGATAAAGAGATAGTAGTATACTCGTAACAACTAGTATGACACTATGACGACGGTATAAAGAAAGAAAAAAAAATACCACGGTTAGGTGGTATATATTGTAATACAATTATGGATGGACGGACTGCCTGCCGAGTTCCGACTGCCGACACAGAGGTAGCCACAGCCGTGAACTACCGCACTGTACTGTGTCTGCTGCTAATATAGACTGGTTGATAAAGAGATAGTATACAATACATACAACAATATACTACTATACTGGTGGTCAGGCACTGGTCACCACTAGTCACACTGGCAGTGGCACTCCTGCAGCAAAAGTGTGCACTGTTTAATTTTAAATTAATATAATATTATGTACTCCTGGGGCCTCCTGCTATAACAACCTGCAGTGCTCCCCAGTCTCCCCCACAATTATTATAAGCTTTGCCTTTTATACATTGATGTGCAGCACACTGGGCTGAGCTGAGTGCACACAGACTGAGTCACACTGTGTGACTGGCTGCTGCTGTGTATCGTTTTTTTTCAGGCAGAGAACGGATATAGCAGAGAACGGATATATTATATTAAAATAAATAAAAGTTAACTAACAACAACTGCACTGGTCACTGTGGTAAACTCTGTCTGACTCTGCACAATCTCTCTCTCTCTTCTAATCTAATTTCTAATGGAGAGGACGCCAGCCACGTCCTCTCCCTATCAATCTCAATGCACGTGTGAAAATGGCGGCGACGCGCGGCTCCTTATATAGAATCCGAGTCTCGCGAGAATCCGACAGCGTCATGATGACGTTCGGGCGCGCTCGGGTTAACCGAGCAAGGCGGGAGGATCCGAGTCTGCTCGGACCCGTAAAAAAAACATGAAGTTCGTGCGGGTTCGGTTTCAGAGAAACCGAACCCGCTCATCTCTACAACAGTTCACATTTTCCAGACCACCTTGCTGGTGCACAGGTGCAGTCATTACTAGTTAAGATGTGCTGCATTCATTCCTAACTGACCATTCTACAGATCTCCAGGAGGCCTGGAAAACATGAACTGTTGGTAGATCTCGAGGACCGGTTTGGCCATCCCTGGCTTAGAGGACCCAGAGACACAAGAGTAACCTGGTGTAGGTTTCTGAGACTGATATATTGCTGCAGTTGGTTAGACAATATTTCCGCCCAAGGTAGATTACCCATAGGGACAATAAGAGGTACAGCGCACCGGTGGTCCCATAGGGGGTGCTTATGCGTTTCACCAGTGTACCCATTAGGTTGGTGAACACAGGCCTGGGTGCTCCATTGCATGAGCTCCGGACTAACTGGGAGGCGTATGACATTTAGTGCACAGACTGTCATAACACTTCCCCCTCTGGTAAATCCCAGGAGCATGCTCTGCATGATGCAGGAGCTTCCACTGATTTATTGCCCTTTCTGTTAGACATTATGTGTGAATGCAACAACAGAGCGACTTAGTATGATAAAGCCAGACAAGGTACAATACCTGCAAATAAATCCAGCATTATGTGACTGAGTACACGTATTGGATAAATACTGTGACGCACTATATTAGCGGACTCAGACGCACCTAACCTCTTAGGGTACAGAATATAGTGACCGTTATATTTGGGAAACACAGAGTGAAACCAAACAGCAGAAACAGGCACACACAGTCATAGGCAATGTAGAAATTATCACAATAAAGCTGCAATGACATATTTTATATATATATATATGCAGCTTCATTCACCTTAATGCTTTAGTATACATCTGAATGAACAATGGGGTTTTGTATTATGAATTGTACAATGCATGTAAGCTTGCGGCCCACTCCACGGGACCCCATTTCACCGCAAGTCCTACTCTATCACAAACTTTCACATAGATTTTACAGAAACCTGGCAACTGCTGTTTCATAGGGGAAAATGTGCTTATCTGGTTTAAAGCTTACCTGCCACACTTATGGCTTTTAAAAGGTAAGACAGTCACCAACACAACTACACAAGTGTGCTTACCTGGTTTAGAGCTCACCTGCCAATAGACTACTGGCTTTCAAAGTGAGACAGAATATATATATATATATATATATATATATATAAATAAATGTCCAAATAGCACATCCCTGCATTTGTTTGATTATTTACGAGTGCCGCCGATTGTGTGTATATATATATATATATATATATATATATATATATATACATACATACATACATACACACACACACACACACACACACACACATATACAGTATATACATATATTATATATATATATATATATATATATATATATATATATATACATACATACACACACACACACACACACACACACACACACACACACACACACACAGTGCCTTGCTGACGTATTTACCCCCCTTTGCACTTTTCATGTTTTGTTGCCTCACAACCTGGAATTAAAATGGATTGTTTGAAGGTTTGCATAAGGTTTGCATACTTTCATTCACAGAACGTGGCTACAACTTTGAAGATGTTTTTTTTTATTGTGAAGCAAACAACAAATAGGACAAAATAACAGAAAACTTCAGCGTGCATAACTATTCACCCCCCTAAAGTCAGTACTTTGTAGAGCCAACTTTTGCGGCAATTACAGGTGCAAGTCGCTTTGGATAAGTCTCTATGAGCTTGCCACTGGGATTTTTGCCCATTCCTCAAGGCAAAACTGCTCCAGCTCCTTCATGTTGGATGGTTTCTGCTTGAAACAGCAATCTTCAAGTTTGACCACAGATTCTCAATTGGATTGAGATCTGGGCTTTGACTAGGCCATTCCAACACATTTAAATGTTTCCCCTTAAACCACTCGAGTGTTGCTTTAGCAGTATGCTTCGGGTCATTGTCCTGCTGGAAGGTGAACCTCCGTCCCAGTCTCGAATAACCGGCAGACTGAAACAGGTTTTGCACAAGAATATCCTTGTATTTAGCACCATCCACCCTTCTGTTGAAAATCATTACCACAGCATGATGCTGCCACCACCATGTTTCACTGTGGGGATGGTGTTCTTGGGATGTGTTGGGTTTGCGACAGACATAACGTTTTCCTTGGTGGTCGAAACGTTAAATTTTAGTCTCATTTGACCAGAGCACCTTCCTCCATACATTTGAGGAGTTGTCCACATGCCTTTTGGCAAACTCAAAACGTGCCTTCTTATTTTTAACACTAAGTAATGGCTTCTTTCTGGCCACTCTTCCATAAAGCCCAGCTCTATGGAGTGTACGGCTTATTGTGGTCACATGCGCAGTTAAACCAGTTTCTCCTGTGGAACTCTGCAGTTCCTTCAGATTTAACTTTGGTCTCTGTGCTGCCTCTCTGATTAATGCCCTCCTTGCCCGGTCTAAATTTTGGTGGCAGGCCCTCTCTTTGCAGGTTTGTTGTGGTACCATGTTCTTTCCATTTGAAGATGATGGATTTGATGGTGCTCCAGAGGATCATCAAAGATTTGGATATTTTTTTTTATAACCCAAACCTGACTTGTTTGGAGAGCTTCTTGGTCTTTATGGTGTGATGTCTCTTGCTTAGTGGTGTTGCAGCCTCTGGGGCCTTTCAGAAAAGGTGTGTTTATACGGACAGATCATGTGACACTTAGATTGCACACAGGTGGACTTCATTTCACTAATTATGTGACTTCTGAAGGTAATTGGTTGCAGAACTTTTGATGGGCTTCATAGCAAAGGGGGTGAATACAAATGTGCATGTCAATTTTCAAATTTTTATTTATAAAAATATTTTTTTTAGATAAATTGTTCTCATTTCACTTCACCAACTTCAACTATTTTGTGCACATCCATCACATAAAATTCAGATAAAAAAAAAATAAAAAAAAATAGATTATATATATATATATATATATATATATATATATAATCTATCTGTCTCTCTCTCTATATAAATCACTGCGTGGTCCTATACCGGAATTATATATCAGAATACTCACACAATATATTCTGTTACAGGTACACTTTTTCTTAACCAACGCTGTCTGTATAAAGACATGTAGAATACTCAAGTGTTTGTAAAGTCACAGCGCTATATACAGGCGGTTTTACAAGGTAGACCTTGCCCTGTAATCCCAGAGACGAGTAGCAACTATGCTCAGAAGATAATGCCCAGCGTCTCTATCAGGGAATGAGGGAGAGAGGTGTAGCTCCAGGGTGGGAAAATCTACTCAGATATGACGCCCTGGGCCGGGGGAAGGGCTATAGGTCAAGCGCCGGTTCCTCTATGCTGGACTTTCACCGCCGGTACTACAGAGCCTTATTAAATGGGGTGTTAGTACACCCGACCTGTACTCTTACACCCTGGCGGTCTAGTGGGGTCCCTGCTCGGTGACTGTGTCCACGCCAGTGCCACGACCCATCTCCCTAGGTCGCGGACGGAATGCGATTCAATGGCGGGTTCCACCTGGGGGATCCTCTTACCTCCTCCCTGTAGCAACCATGCAATCCAGGAGAGCATCTGCGACCATGTACCTAAGCCAGTGCGTCTCCGCCGCAAGTACCCATGGAACAGAGCCGCGGGAGTATGCAATGCCGCTAGGGAGGTGATGGGGCTGCACCACTGAAGTGTCTCCTGACTTACAGTGCTGACAGCCCATTTAAAGAAATCTTCTTAGAAAAGCTTTTTCAGGGCTGCCCAGTACAGCCCTCCTGTTAGGTGACCTGCAGAAGCAGGCACCAATTGAAAACTGAGCTCTCAGTGTCTGGAGTTGGGGATCATAGGGGAGGCCCCAATGCATCCTGGGACAGCCTAAAGCTTTAGCCTGTTGGTGCCTCTGGATCAAGATCCACTCTACACCATAATGTTTTCCTCTGGTAACCAATGTATCCTGCTGCAGAAAGGAAATTAAAAAAGGGAAGGACAATGTATGACAGACTTCTACCATGTAAATTTGTAATTATATGGTAACACCCCATCCCCCCCTGCCACACCTGAACTTAGAAGAAGAGAATCTGTCTGGTGCACCTACATCACTGACTGAAACAAAAACCCATGAGTTGAGAAGATAAAGCAGTTGGCCTCACAAAATAAATTAGCAATAATTCCAGATGAGATGTCAAAGTAACTATTTTAACACTAAATCCTGCATTAGAACTATAAATCCACCTAACTGTGATCATGCATCCTACATTGAAAAAAGAATATATGAGGTATACTGACCTATAAAACGATCAGTAGTATAAACTACTTGATTAAAAAGGGTTGTGGAAGGTGTAGATTTACATTTGCTATAATATTGGGATATCAATAGGTTTAGAATAATAGCAGCATTAAATAGTTAATCAATCACTTTATCAAATGAAAAGCTCAATATTTTTGTTACACTGCAATTAACTGGAACATGAAACCGACGGATATGGGTCGTTGGATAGACAACTTAGGTCGACAGTCATTAGGTCGACCAAGGAAGGTTGACATGCATTAGGTCGACCGGGACATTAGGTCAACATGTACTAGGTCAACAAGTCAAAAGGTCGACATGGGATTTTTGACTGTTTTTGGCGTTGTTTTCTTTGTAAAGTGACGGGGAACCCCAATTAGTGCACGTGTCCCTTCGGGCACGGTGCCTCGTTCCGCTACTGCTTCGCTCGGCACAGGTTACCGTTCCAATCGTAGTCCACGTGGATTGTCAAGTATGAAAAAATCCAAAAAATGAAGGGGGGAAAAAAAAAAAAGTGAAAAACCCATGTCGACCTTTTGGCCTGTCGACCGAGTACATGTCAACCTGATGCATGTCGACCTTCAGTGGTCGACCTGATGACTGTCTACCTAAGCTGTGTCGACCTAACGACCGTATCCCAGACTATACTGCAGGGTTGGAAAAAAAAACTTTTTTTTTCTTCAAATAAACCATTTTTTTTTAAAACCATTTGCACTTTTTTTTTGTGCTGAAAAAGCCACCTCGGCTTATACTCGAGTCAGCTTTAAGAGGGACACGGAGAGTGCAGCGCGCGGCTCTCCTGTGTCCCTCCTGCATCTCCGGCGGCAGCGGCGTCTGTGTGGTAAAAGAAGTGCGCGAACCGGCACTTCCTTTAACACACGCCGCTGCCGCCGGAGACGCAGGAGGGACACAGGAGAGCCGCGCGCTGCGCTCTCCGTGTCCCTCCATCAGAAGACAGCGCGGGAGCGACGGAGGGTAAGTATCTAGCACTGTGGGGCATATCTGGCACACCTGGCACTGTGGGGCATATCTGGCACACCTGGCACTGTGGGGCATATCTGGCACACCTGGCACTGTGGGGCACACCTGGCACTGTGGGGCATATCTGGCACTATGAGTTCTGTGTACGGGTAGAGCTGCATTTCCCACCCTAGGCTTATACTCGAGTCAATAAGTTTTCCCAGGTTTTTGTGGTAAAATTAGGTGCCTCGGCTAATATTCGGGTCGACTTATACTCGAGTATATACGGTAATTTGCATTAATGTTTCAATGAAAAAAAAAAACAGAATCCTGCTTATATTAATACTGTGAAACTTTGCCGTGTAAATTTATTAGAAACCGCGATCAACCATGGTTTTAATTCTTTTTAACATTAACAATCTAGTTATTAGGCTTTGATAGGATTTTAAATCAATAAAACTATTTTTTTACAGCTCATCATTCCTATTACATCTGAATATGCCCCAAGAATCCTCCTTTCTCTTTTTTGTTTGACTATACATCTGAATATATGTGAAAAGATCAAACATATTAAATCATACAAATTACAAGTTCAACTTTCCAGAGAAACACACACAAAAAGGTTAAGTATCAGCACTACGCATGCCACTGGTATTAAACATTTTGAATCAAAACACCATATAATAAAAACATTTGGTTTAAACCAGTGGTTCCCAAACTTTTTTGAATCATGGCGCACTAGAGTATCAGAATTTTTTTCTTACCGAGAAATTTAGAAAGAAATATTAAATTAAGTAAATTGTGTTTACATGTCATCCTAAGGTTCAATTATGTGGTGAGGGACAAAATTTGCTTCTGTTTGTCCACATACTTTATAATTGGCAGCCACCAGCACTGGTTTTGCCTATTACATTGACCATAAATAATTTGAATTGGTCTTGGACCGCAGATCCAAGGCTCCCCTGAAAGTGTCCAGGGGCACTCCAGGGTGCCACGACAAACCGTTTGAGAACCACTGGTTTAAAGCAGCCGGAAATGCTATACTGTAACTTACTTTACACATATTGGGGCTGAAGTACAGTTGGATGCATTTGAGCCCTGAATGTACAGGAAGCAGGAAAATCGCATGTATTGCATATGTTCAGTAAGATGCTTCTCCAGCTATACATCAATAGCGTACATGCACGGTTTCCGTTAGAAGTAACAAGTGTGTAGCATATATTGTAACAGTGGTTCCCTGATAACCAATCAGTTAACGTGTTCCGCAACCCTGTTATCATGCAAATCCGTGAACTGTTAACAGATTGTGTTAAAACCCGTTAACATGTTTATTTAACGTGCATTAAAACCTTTTCACCTGCGGTGATTTACCACGGGTAATTGAATTCCCTCCCCCCCAAATGAAGTAACATAGATGTGTCAATGTGCAATTAGCAGCAGCTAGTGAGTGATGTTCATCATTACTGTTTCACTAGTCCTCTATCACTCACATTGTATATATAGACATTACCAGGGCTTTATATTTCTAAAACAATTTTTAGAATCCAGGTTACTTACTATAGAGATTAAATGCTATAAATCCACTGCTGATAACTACATAAACAGTTTACCTAGACTGAAAAAGTTGAAAGATTTACAGTATTTGGTTAATTTAGCCGTATAACTAATAATTCAGGAAAATCAGATACTGGAATACTTGTGTAAAGCTGTAAAAGCACTGAACAAAACGAACATTATTATCAAGCTTGAATGTTTTACACTGCTGAAGCGACAGGGCAATCAGAACAGATTTCCTGCAACAGAGGGTTGCCAAATGAGAGAACAATTGGCTAGGCGTTAGTGCACATTGCCTGATGGCTCCTGCACAGATCTACAGACATAGATAGGCTAACAAAGCAGTGACATATTGGACACAAACTATATTACTGGAGGCGGTACAAAATTAGTGTGCTATACACCTGTGCCTGAAAAAGATTTTACATTCATGTGTCTCCATAGTTCTTGAGTAAATTAGCAAATACTTTTACCAAGGAGTTGAACATGGCAAGATTACAAAATGGGTACCAATACATAATTAAATTAATTGTAATTTAGGTTTAGATTTGGTAATATTCAGCTGTGGGAAACTATCATAATTTGCATGTAACAGGGAAGCAATAGTACCTGAATAGAGAAAAAGAAAGAAAAGCTCTTTATTCGCCATGTACAAACACTATTGTCCTAGTAGCTTTCTGACCTCTATATAGGCCAAAACCAAACCATCTTGTACATGGGTGAATGAAGGACTTTGTATTCCTGGATTGGTGCTTTTATGATGGTGGTGTCACCTACAGGTCTGTACTGATATACTGGCAACATAACAGAGTACAAACAGTGGCACTTTAAGCGAGCTATTAAACACAGTGCTTTTCTTCTGATGGTACACATCAGCAATTTCTGTATTTTTTTTTTCATTCTTATCCAATAAACAAAATAATTTCAGAAATCAATAAGATAAGCACCTGGAGACTTGTCAGCAGTGTGGAAACTATAAATCTTGTGTAAACTTGGAGGTTTAGGTACGTACATGTTTTCTGAGAACTGGTACCTTTTTTATCACAGAAAAATAAAAGCACAGGCAGAGAAGCTGCCAGTAATGGCAGTAGCTTCTATTTCAAGCAGTTTTTATTATTGTATATTTGTTCATTTTTATTCTTGCACAATTTGACCTCCCTTCATGTTATGACATACTGGTTTCTGTGTAAACATAATGTAGTCAGTTTTATAGCAACACCTGTTATCCATGGTTTCCAATGCCTACTTTAGTGTTTTCACAGAATTCTATATAGCAGACAGTATTAGAATATGCTTGATACATTACACACGTATTGAATCAAGAAACAGCATTCCAAAGCAGTTTATGGATGCCAGAACTTGCTGGGACCCCCAGTGACACAAATAAAACACAATTTTTTTATTTTTTAAACATTACTATCCATCACCCACCAGTGGCGTAAGTTTGTCCCAGTTGCCCGGAGGCAAGAAAAATATTGGTGCGATAGATAGATAGATAGATAGATAGATAGATAGATAGATAGATAGATAGATAGATAGATAGATAGATATACACATATTTGCTCCTGCATAGCAAGCCTGCAGATTCTACCTATATGAAGCTACTACAAAACCATTGCAACTAGGCAGATCTATGTAGGGGTCCAGCCACACACTACATAGATCTGCTCAGTCACTCACAATGCTGATTATTTCTCTGACATTTAATTTGCAAGTGTCATATCCAGGATTAGAACCCACAACCTATTACACTGAAAGCATGCACCTTACTGATGGAGATATTTGCTCTTGCATAGGAAGTATGAGAATTCTAACTACAGTATATGAAGTTACTTGTAATTGTCAGAGAAATAACTTCTTATAGTTAGAATTCTCATGTTTCCTTTATAGGGGCAAATAGCTTCATCAGTAAGGTATCTGCTTCCAGTGTATCTATAATAAAGAGGGTGTGATTTGTAAGGTGTGTGACTAGTGGGGAAGTCGGCTACGGAAGCGATGCCGGCTGCTGTCTTTTAACTTAACTGATTAATGTCACTGAACACACGGAACAGGAGGAGAGGTGCCACCCTTCAAAGCAGGAGCCCGGCGGTAGCTGACTCCGTTGCCTCCCAGAGTTTTGCCTCTGTCACCCACTGGTCAGGGGTATAGTGTCATAGGCATGCAGCACATGTTATTTCACTTAGGGGGCATGAAATTTGTGTTGAACAGGTTTGGGCTGTTTAGCAGAGTGCAGCTAGTCTAACTTGATATTGCCTAGTGCTGGTTGCAGTTTTTTTTTTTTTTTTGTTGTTGTTGTTGGGGGGGAGCTGTTTGCACTCACAAGGCAGCCCAAATGTGCAGGCTATGGGGCAGGGGTACTTTTTAAATTAATTTACATTTGTTTTTATATATACACTGCAATCACGTCTCATGCTCGAGTCCATGATTTCACCCGTGCTGCTCTCCTTCACTTCAACAAGCTACATTGCTCTATCAGACTCTCCTTGACTTTACAAAGCTTCAAATGGGCACTGAAAACCCACCTGCTCATCATAGCGTACCTTCAATCACATAACCATGTCTTAAAATCGCTCTCCCCACCCCCTGCCTCCGTCAACTCTACCCTGATTGCTTCCTGCCTTCAGGCCCCCTCCCTTGCTCATGTCACCTGTCTCCCCTTAGATTGTAAGCTCCTCGGAGCAGGGCCCTCTTCCCTCCTGGTCACAGCCTCTCGATCGTAGCAGTTTCTCTCTCCCAACAGGTGCACTCCCCTAGTAATATGCCAATTACGCCTTCGCTTACCTAACTCCCCAGCTGTATTGTGCATTGAGATTTGTGGTGCTAATTGTTACTTGTTGTCCATTTTAGCTTTGGTTCCTATAATGTGATGTTGCGTTTACCCTGTATTGTTCTAATGTGTGCTGTATGTACAGCGCTGCGAGCCACTTGTGGCGCATTATAAATAAAATGTAATGGTAATAGTAGTAATAATAATAATAAATGAACATCCGTATAGATCTTTGCTTCAGTAGCTAAACCAAGAGGTAGAGGTCTGTGTGTCCACCCATAATTAATTTGCAATTATGTTAATATGATTACATGTCCCTACTCTAATTTTTCTGTTACTCAACACATATGGAGACACAAGTCAGGGATGCCAAATCTTCATACAGATACGTGTAAGAATTTTACTGTACACATGTGCTGTACAATACATAGATTATAAAAAAAGACAGACAGGCTTGTGTCCAACTCTACATGAGCCCCATAGTGTATGAGGTATAGGTTTAATTGTAAGGCAATACTTAAATTTCTCAAAGCTTTTCATTGAAAATATAATGTTTCCTGCAATCTTCGGCTTAATAGACACTCTTAAATTTCTGTGAGGCATAATTGCCATGCTTCGTCCGTAAGAACATAATTTTCTACACATTGAACATTTACAGGCATTCTTTTAATTGGTTTCCTCTCTCTAAATGATTAAACCTCAACTTGCAAGCATATACAATTAAAATCATTTTTCTTTTTGACTCCGATATCAAATAATCTTTTAACAGAACCAGTCTATGCATTATAGAGTCACTGTTCAGAGTCCTGCTAATCGTTATAACCGGGGACTTTTGTTTTTAATTAGTGTGTTTTGACCAAGTTTAGATTTAAG
Source organism: Pseudophryne corroboree (assembly GCF_028390025.1). Taxonomy (NCBI): domain Eukaryota; kingdom Metazoa; phylum Chordata; class Amphibia; order Anura; family Myobatrachidae; genus Pseudophryne; species Pseudophryne corroboree. The sequence continues at coordinate 456,357,612 of NC_086447.1, forward strand.
AACATGTATCACTCCACAACTAAAAACTATGTTCTGCTGAATTTATAACAGGGAATAACTTTTTACTCCTAAGGGTTTTGAGTTTCTACAAAGACGACTAGGAAAAAGAAAAAAAAGAAAAAGACAGATGAAAATATTTACATTTTTGTTACAGAAAATGCAGACTATAAATAAATGTAGAAATAAAATAAAAAAAATAAGTCACTGGCAATAAAACAAAGTTTCAAAAAGAATGGGAAGTATGTTTTCAAATGAACATTCCACTTTCCATACTATGGGCAAAACAACAACATATGGTTCTAATTATTGCTGGCCTCTCTGTAGGGTATTGCTATGTAAGTTTTGTCTCTCCCACTAAAGCACCTTGTTGCTGAAGTTCGTAGATCAGGCGCTTTTAATGATGATCTATTTATGGCCATGTGCCTCTTGGTATAAGTTTTAGAAATGTCAAGGTAATATCTTCCAAGAGTAAGCCCTTGTGACTTGCCCATTAGTTTAACCTGACCTGAACTACAATTTCTCTATCGTCCTAAGTGGATGCTGGGGTTCCTGAAAGGACCATGGGGAATAGCGGCTCCGCAGGAGACAGGGCACAAAAAAGTAAAGCTTTTACCAGATCAGGTGGTGTGCACTGGCTCCTCCCCCTATGACCCTCCTCCAGACTCCAGTTAGATTTTGTGCCCGAACGAGAAGGGTGCAATCTAGGTGGCTCTCCTAAAGAGCTGCTTAGAAAAGTTTAGCTTAGGTTTTTTACTTTACAGTGAGTCCTGCTGGCAACAGGATCACTGCAACGAGGGACTTAGGGGAGAAGTAGTGAACTCACCTGCGTGCAGAGTGGATTTGCTGCTTGGCTACTGGACACTAGCTCCAGAGGGACGATCACAGGTACAGCCTGGATGGTCACCGGAGCCGCGCCGCCGGCCCCCTTGCAGACGCTGAAGAGAGAAGAGGTCCAAAATCGGCGGCTGAAGACTCCTGAGTCTTCATAAAGGTAGCGCACAGCACTGCAGCTGTGCGCCATTTTCCTCTCAGCACACTTCACACAACAGTCACTGAGGGTGCAGAGCGCTGGGGGGGGCGCTCTGAGAGGCAAATAAAAACCTTATTAGAGGCAAAAAATACCTCACATATAGCCCACAGAGGCTATATGGAGATATTTAACCCCTGCCTAACTTCAAAAATAGCGGGAGACGAGCCCGCCGAAAAAGGGGCGGGGCCTATCTCCTCAGCACACAGCGCCATTTTCTCTCACAGAAAAGCTGGAGAGAAGGCTCCCAGGCTCTCCCCTGCACTGCACTACAGAAACAGGGTTAAAACAGAGAGGGGGGGCACTGATTTTGGCGATATTGTATATATATAAAAGATGCTATAAGGGAGAAACACTTATATAAGGTTGTCCCTATATAATTATAGCGTTTTTGGTGTGTGCTGGCAGACTCTCCCTCTGTCTCCCCAAAGGGCTAGTGGGTCCTGTCCTCTGTCAGAGCATTCCCGGTGTGTGTGCTGTGTGTCGGTACGTGTGTGTCGACATGTATGAGGACGATGTTGGTGAGGAGGCGGAGAAATTGCCTGTAATGGTGATGTCACTCTCTAGGGAGTCGACACCGGAATGGATGGCTTATTTAGAGAATTACGTGAGAATGTCAACACGCTGCAAGGTCGGTTGACGACATGAGACGGCCGACAATCTATTAGGACCGGTCCAGGCGTCTCAGAAACACCGTCAGGGGTTTTAAAAACGCCCATTTACCTCAGTCGGTCGACACAGACACAGACACGGACACTGAATACAGTGTCGACGGTGAATAAACAAACGTATTTCTCATTAGGGCCACACGTTAAGGGCAATGAAGGAGGTGTTACGTGTTTCTGATACTACAAGTACCACAAGAAAGGGTATTATGTGGGAGTGAAAAAACTACCTGTAGTTTTTCCTGAATCAGATAAAATAAAATGAAGTGTGTGATGATGCGTAGGGTTACCCCGATAGCAAATATTGGCGTTATACCCTTTCCCGCCAGAAATTAGGGTACGTTGGGAAACACCCCTTAGGGTGATAAGGCGCTCACACGCTTATCAAGTGGCGTTACCGTCTCCAGATACGGCCGCCCTCAAGGAGCCAGCTGATAGGAAGCTGGAAAAATATCCTAAAAAGTATATACACACATACGGTGGTTATACTGCGACCAGCGATCGCCATCAGCCTGGAGATGCAGTGCTGGGTTGGCTTGGTCGGATTCCCTGACTGAAAATATCTTATTCATGTACAGCATTTAATAGGATGCATTCTATATATATGTATGTGAGATGCACAGAGGGATATTTGCTCTCTGGCATCAAGATAAGTGCGTTGTCCATATCTCCCAGAAGATGTCAGGGACACGACAGTGGTCAGGTGATACAGATCCCATACGGCAGATGGAAGTATTGCTGTATAAAGGGAAGGAGTTATTTGGGGGTCGGTCCATCGGACCTGGGGACCACAGCAACAGCTGGGAAATCCAACCTTTTTTACCCCAAGTTACATCTCAGCTAAAAAAGACACCGTCTTTTCAGCCTCAATCTTTCCTTTCCCATGAGGGCATGCAGGCAAAAGGCCAGTCATATCTGCCCAGACATAGAGGTAAGGGAAGTAGACTGCAGCAGGCAGCCCTTTCCCAGGAAAAGAAGCCCTCCACCGCGTCTGCCAAGTCCTCAGCATGACGCTGGGGCCGTGCAAGCGGACTCAAGGTGGGGGGGTAGTCTCAAGAGTCTCAGGGCGCAGTGGGATCACTCGCAAGTTGACCCCTAGATCGTACGAGTATTATCCCAGGGGTAAAGATTGGAGAGTCGAGACATCTTCTCCTCGCAGGTTCCTGAAGTCTGCTTTACCAACGGCTCCCTCCGACAGGGAGGCAGCATTGGAAACAATTCACAAGCTGTATATCCAGCAGGTGATGATCAAAGTACCCCTCCTACGACAAGGAAAAGGGTATTATTTTTCCACACTATATTGTGGTACTGAAGCCAGACGGCTTGGTGACACATAGTCTAAATCTAAAATGTTTTGAACACTTACATAAAAGGTTCAAATCGAGATAAAGTCACTCAGAGCAGTGATAGCGAACCGGAAAAAAGGGGACTATATGGTGTCCCTGGACATCAAGGATTACCTCCATGTCCAAATTTTGTCCTTCTCATCAAGGGTACCTCTGGTTCGTGGTACAGAACTGTCAATATCAGTTTCAGACGATGCCGTTTGAATTATCCACGGCACCCCGGGCCTTTTTACCAAGGTAATGGCCGAAAAGATGTTTCTTCAAAGAAAAAAGGCATCTAAATTATCCCTTACTTGCACGACCTAAAAAGGGCAAGTTCCAGAGAACAGTTGGAGGTCGGAAGAGCACTATCTAAAGTAGTTCTTCGACGGCACGACTGGATTCTAAATATTCCAAGAATCGCAGCTGTTTTCCGACGATACGTCTGCTGTTCCTAGGGATGATTCTGGACACGGTTCAGAAAAAGGTTTTTCTTCCCGAGGAAAAAGCCAAGGAGTTATCCGACCTGTCAGGAACCTCCTAAAACCAGGAAAGGTGTCTGTACATCAATGCACAAGAGTCCTGGGAAAAATGGTGGCTTTTTACGAAGCAATTCCATTCGGCAGATTCCATGCAAGAATTTTCCAAAGGGATCTGTTGGACAAATGGTCAGGGTCGCATCCTCAGATGCACCTGCGAATAACCCTGTCGCCAAGGACAAGGGTATATCTTCTGTGGTGGTTGCAAAAGGCTCATCTATTGGAGGGCCGCAGATTCGGCATACAGGATTTGATCCTGGTGACCACGGACGCCAGCCTGAGAGGTTGGGGAGCAGTCACACAAGGAAGAAACTTCCAGGGGGTATGGACGAACCTGGAAAAGTCTCTTCACATAAACATTCTGGTACTAAGAGCAATCTAAAATGCTCTAAGCCAGGCGGAACCACTCCTGCAAGGAAAACCGGTGTTGATTCAGTCGGACAACATCACGGCGGTCGCCCATGTAAACAGACAGGGCGGCACAAGAAGCAGGAGTGCAATGGCAGAAGCTGCCAAGATTCTTCGCTGGGCGGAGAATCACGTAATAGCACTGTCAGCAGTGTTCTTCCCGGGCGTGGACAACTGGGAAGCAGACTTCCTCAGCAGACACGATATTCACCCGGGAGAGGGGGGTCTTCATCCAGAAGTCTTCCACATGCTAATAAACTGTTGGGAAAGACCAATGGTAGACATGATGGCGTCTCGCCTCAACAAGAAACTGGACAAGTATTGCGCCAGGTCAAGAGATCCACAGGCAATAGCTGTGGACGCACTGGTAACACCTTGGGTGTACAAATCAGTATATGTGTTTCCTTCTCTGCCTCTCATACCAAAGGTATTGAAGATTATACGGTGAGGAGGAGTAAGAACAATACTAGTGGCTCCGGATTGGCCAAGAAGGACTTGGTACCCGGAACTTCAAGAGTTGGTCACGGACGACCCGTGCCCTCTACTTCTGAGAAGGGACCTGCTACAACAGGGTCCCTGTCTCTTTCAAGACTTACCGCGGCTGCGTTTGACGGCATGGCGGTTGAACGCCAGATCCTAAAAGGGAAAGGCATTCCAGAAGAAGTCATTCCTACCTTGATTAAGGCAAGGAAGGAAGTCACCGCGAAACATTATCACCGCATTTGGCGAAAATATGTCGCGTGGTGCGAGGATCGGAGTGTTCCGACGGAGGAATTTCAACTGGGTCGTTTCCTACATTTCCTACAATCAGGATTGTCTATGGGTCTCAAATTGAGATCTATTAAGGTTCAAATTTCGGCCCTGTCAATATTCTTCCAAAAAGAATTGGCCTCAGTTCCTGAGGTACAGACTTTTGTTAAAGGAGTACTGCATATACAGCCTCCTGTGGTGCCTCCGGTGGCACCGTGGGATCTAAATGTAGTTTTAGATTTCCTCAAATCCCATTGGTTTGAACCATTGAAAAAGGTGGATTTTAAATATCTCACATGGAAAGTGACTATGTTACTGGCCCTGGCTTCCGCCAGGAGAGTATCTGAATTGGCGGCTTTATCTTATAAAAGCCCTTATCTAATCTTCCATTCGGATAGGGCAGAACTGAGGACTCGTCCGCATTTTCTCCCTAAGGTGGTATCAGCGTTTCACCTGAACCAACCTATTGTGGTGCCTGCGGCCACTGGCGACTTGGAGGACAAGTTGTTGGACGTTGTCAGAGCCTTAAAAATATACATTTCAAGGACGGCTGAAGTCAGAAAATCTGACTCGCTGTTGATACTATATGCACCCAACAAGTTGGGTGCCCCTGCTTCTAAGCAGACGATTGCTCGTTGGATTTGTAACACAATTCAACTTGCTCATTCTGTGGCAGGCCTGCCACAGCCTAAATCTGTTAAGGCCCATTCCACAAGGAAGGTGGGCTCATCTTGGGCGGCTGCCCGAGGGGTCTCGGCATTACAATTCTGCCGAGCAGCTACGTGGTCGGGGGAAAACACGTTTGTAAAATTCTACAAATTTGATACCCTGGCAAAAGAGGACTTGGAATTCTCTCATTCGGTGCTGCAGAGTCATCCGCACTCTCCCGCCCGTTTGGGAGCTTTGGTATAATCCCCATGGTCCTTTCAGGAACCCCAGCATCCACTTAGGACGATAGAGAAAATAAGAATTTACTTACCGATAATTCTATTTCTCGGAGTCCGTAGTGGATGCTGGGCGCCCATCCCAAGTGCGGATTATCTGCAATACTGTACATAGTTATTGTTAACAAATTCGGGTTATATTGTTAAGGAGCCATCTTTAAGAGGCTCTTTCTGTTATCATACTGTTAACTGGGTTTAGATCACAAGTTGTACGGTGTGATTGGTGTGGCTGGTATGAGTCTTACCCGGGATTCAAATTGCCTCCCTTATTGTGTACGCTCGTCCGGGCACAGTACCTAACTGGAGTCTGGAGGAGGGTCATAGGGGGAGGAGCCAGTGCACACCACCTGATCTGGTAAAAGCTTTACTTTTTTGTGCCCTGTCTCCTGCGGAGCCGCTATTCCCCATGGTCCTTTCAGGAACCCCAGCATCCACTACGGACTCCGAGAAATAGAATTATCGGTAAGTAAATTCTTATTTTTAAATTGGTGCTACTGCAAAAATGACACATTTATCTAATAATTGGAATCATCCCTTATTCCCTTAACCTATGAGCTAATCTGATTTAAAAAAAAAAAAAGGTGTTGATCTTAAATGATGAAATTAGTAGGCAGTTAGCGGTGAGAAAGGATTTATACAACACAGGGTCTTTCATGCAGTTCCCTGCTATTTCTTGAACCTACTTTAAATAGCAATTTCAGTAGCCAACATTGGTTTTCTGGCCTGTGTGGTAAAACAGAACCACTCAAGCACACACAATTCAGAGGGTTTGCCTGCAATAAAGGCAGAAATTGGATACTTGGTAAGATTAATTACCTAGATAGGGTCCTTATAATGCAAGTCAAATGGGAAAGTAATTAAAGTGCACCTTCCATGAAAAATATTCATTACTGACGTATCAGGTGACAGATAAATCAAAAGGCATTTAAAAGCTATAGGTTAACCTTTAGAGGGTCTTTTCCTTTTCTAGACTTCCAAGGCAAGTAGTGATATTGAATTCACTTATTTAACCAGGCTCACATTATGTTTCCCAGAAGACAAAGACCTGGATTGTAATGGAAGCTGCAAAAGGAGAATACCAAAAAACAAACCAAAACAAAAGGACTGTGTCTGAAAACAAAAAGTTCAGATAAAGGAGAGTCAGTCGACTGTCAATTTTATGATTTGTCTTCAAATCTGTTATTTTACCTTCGCAAAGGATTGAAGCAATAAAAAGGATGCAAGGGATAAATTAATATGTTTAGTGGTCCCATGGGTGTGATTTCCGTGGATGAAAGGCTCTGTACGCTTTAGCAATCAAGTACAGTTGTATATTAGAGAAAATCGAACACCACAAGAAGTTTCTCACATCAGTAGTACTAAAACTCTTTGGATAAGGCATTATTATAGTAGTGCAGATACAATTACTACATAATGCAGTAATTACACAAGACAGCCTTTATGTGGCAATTATAATTTTCCTCAAGGGAACTCTAGTCCTAATTAATAACACATTTTTACTACCACTCTGAATTATTTCTAAAATAAAAGATATGGTTAAAAGCACAAAACTAAGGTATATTCTACAAGCATCTTACAGTTATCAGGCACTAGCTGTTCTACCCGTTCTTCGTTTCGGACTTTCACGGTTGTAAATATAAAGGTGTGTTAAAAATATGGTAAATCTATAGAGATGTAAATTTGAGACGTCTTAATGGAAGTAAATATTAATCCATGTTTCTTGGCGTTACCCGAGGAGCACCAGTAGCAGATACTGAAAAAAATGAAAGGACCATTTTTGTAGTTTATTAAATTCTACCCACTGGAGGTGCAATCCAAATTTTGATCCGATTGCCCACTTGGGCATTATCGTTCCCGCAACGCAAACCACGCATCGGTAATGACCAACCATCGGTTATGTCTACCCCCTGTTCATCCACTTAGGGGAGGTTTATTAAAATTCTAAATTATGTAGTTTTCCTTTTTCTCACCTGCAGAATATCCATGGTAAATTTCAGCTTCCTAACATATCAGTCAGGGAGTGAGTGAGTGAGTGAGTGAGTGAGTGAGTGAGTGAGTGAGGGCTTTCACATTTATATGTATAGATTTATGCATTACACCACAAAAAATTAAAATGCTACTCTACCTGTGAATAATGATATTTACACTAGCAGAGGCTTGTATAGCCATTTACATAGATAAATAAAAATGAAACAAAACAGCAGACACATTGGTCTCTGTGTGACTGTCTTTTTCTTTTTGTAGTAGTGAAGGGATTTGTTAACACGCAGCATGTGTACCCAGAGGTGTACTTCAGGCAATTTTAAAGGATAATTCAGCCCAGCAAATTTAACTCAAAATTACAGTTTATTGTACTAGTAAAAATAATGAAATATACAGTATATACTGGACTGCTAAAATTGCCTGTGGGTACATGGAGAGGCTGACTGTACCATCACTTAAATAAATTACTGATAGGAGTCTGCTGTGGAGGAAAAAATATCTCAGCTTGATCACAAGTTTATCTGAAATACCACAAGACCTAAAACCTGCACATATATATTTATGTATCTTATCAGTAGTTCTTTTAAACAGGCCAGATGCTGAAAATTGCAGCATGTGCAGCCATCTATAATCAGTGCTGGTAAGTACATTTGTGCAATTAAAATTAAAGCAAAGCAATATTGCCTGGGTAAAGTAGGTCAGAGTTGGGAGGATGCAATTGTGTAATAAATACCATAGGTATGCACATACATCTGAACTGGGCCACCATATGGATAACACTACTGTACACAGCAAAATCAGCAAATGTGAATTACCACCAAACATTTCCTTACAAAACTACTTGCTCTGTGTTAAACTGGGCAATAAAATTATCTGGCGGACCATCTCTACAATCTGGCTGGTTGAAATTACAATCTGGTAATGCATGGGAGCAAATGACAATTTACCATTTGCTCCTAAACATTGGAAAACGGTCCGATTTAACGAGTTTGTCTGAACCATCTTTGTCCGTTTTCCAGTGCTTGGAAGCAAATGGTCAATTGTCATTAGCACCTATCCTTTACCAGATTTTAATGTCAACCAGCCAGATTAGACAGATGGTCTGTCAGATAATAGGATTTTAATACCTACCGGTAAATCCGTTTCTCCTAGTCCGTAGAGGATGCTGGGGACTCCGAAAGGACCATTGGGGGGGGGGGTGTAGACGGGATCTGCAGGAGACATGGGCACACTAAAAGACTTTGACTGGGAGTGAACTGGCTCCTCCCTCTATGCCCCTCCTCCAGACCTCCGTTATAGGAACTGTGCCCAGGGGAGACGGACATTTCGAGGAAAAGGATTTTTTTTTTGTTAAACTATGGGTGAGATACATACCAGCTCACACCACAAACACACCATACAACTGGATTAGCAGGAATACCAGATAACAGTATGAACGAAAAACAGCAACAAGCTGAACATAACCGATACACAACCTTCGTGTAACCGAAACCAACAACACAACTGCAAGTAACAGTACGCACTGGGATGGGCTCCCAGCATCCTCTACGGACTAGGAGAAAAGGATTTACCAGAAGGTATTAAAATCCTATTTTCTCTTATGTCCTAGAGGATGCTGGGGACTCCAAAAGGACCATGGGGTCTATACCAAATCTCAAGACCGGGCGGGAGAGTGCAGACGACTCTGCAGTACCGATTGAGCAAACATGAGGTCCTCCTCAGCCAGGGTATCAAACTTATAGAATTTAGCAAAAGTGTTTGAACCCGACCACGTAGCTGCTCGGCAAAGTTGAAGTGCCGAGACCCCTCGGGCAGCCGCCCAAGATGAGCCCACCTTCCTGGTAGAATGGGCCTTTACTGACTTCGGCAATGGCAACCCAGCCGAAGAGTGAGCATGCTGAATCGTATTACAAATCCAGCGTGCAATAGTCTGCTTGGAAGCAGGATTACCAATCTTGTTAGAAGGATACAAGACAAACAGTGTTTCCGTTTTCCTAACAAGAGCCGTTCTGGCGACATAAATTTTTAAAGCTCTTATGACATCAAGAGACTTTGGAACCGCGACAGCCTCCGTAGCCACAGGTACCACAATAGGTTGATTTATGTGAAACAAAGAAACCACCTTCGGCAGAAATTGTTGACGAGTCCTCAATTCCGCTCTATCCACACGAAAAATCAAATATGGGCTCTGGTGAGACAAAGCCGCCAATTCTGACATTCGTCTGGCAGACGCCAAGGCCAAAAGCATGACCACTTTCCAAGTGAGAAACTTTAACTCAATCTTTCGCAAAAGGTTCAAACCAGTGAGACATAAGAAACTTTAACACCACTTCAAGATCCCACGGGGCCACGGGTGGCACAAACGGGGGATGAATATGCAGCACTCCCTTCACGAAAGTCTGAACCTCAGGAAGGGCGTCCAATTCTTTTTGAAAGAAAATAGATAAAGCCGAAATCTGCACTTTGATGGAACCCAATTTCAGGCCTGCATCCACGCCTGCCTGCAAAAAAATGGAGGAAACGACCCAAGTGAAACTCCTCCGCAGGAGTTGCTTTGGTTTCACACCACGACACATATTTTCTTCAAATACGGTGCTAATGTTTTGCCGTGACCTCCTTTCTAGCCTTTACGAAGAGTGGGGATGACTTCCCGGGAATACCTTTCCGAGCTAGGATTTTGCGTTCAACCTCCACGCCGTCAAACGCAGCCGCGGTAAGTCCGGAAACATGCATGGCCCCTGCAGTAACAGGTCCTCTCTTAGAGAAAGCGGCCAAGGATCTTCTACGAGTAATTCCTGAAGATCCGGATACCAGGCCCTCCGTGGCCAATCTGGAATGACGAGAATTGCCTGAACCCTTGTTCGTCTTATAATCCTCAACACTCTTGGAATGAGAGGAAGTGGAGGGAACACATACACCGACTGAAACACCCACAGAGTTACCAGGGCGTCCACTGCACTTGCTTGGGGGGTCCCTCGACCTGGAACAATACCTCGGAAGCTTCTTGTAGAGGCGAGACGCCATCATGTCTATTTGAAGAATTCCCCAACGCCTTGTCACTTCTGAAAATACCTCTTGATGAAGGGCCCACTCTCCTGGATGGAGATCGTGTCTGCTGAGGAAGTCTGCTTCCCAGTTGTCCACTCCCGGAAGGAAGACTGCTGACAGAGCGCTCACGTGCTGTTCCGCCCAGCGGAGAACTCTTGTGGCCTCCGCGATTGCCGCCCTGCTCTTTGTTCCGCCCTGGCGGTTTACGTACGCCACCGCTGTTATGTTTTCCGACTGGATCAGGACAGGGAGACCTTGAAGAAGGTTCTTCGCTTGCAGGAGGCCGTTGTAAATGGCTCTTAACTCGAGAACATTTATGTGGAGACAAGATTCCTGGCTTGACCATTTTCCCTGGAAACTTCTTCCTTGTGCGACTGCACCCCAGCCTCGGAGACTTGCATCTGTGGTCAGTAGGACCCAATCCTGGACACCGAATTGGCGTCCCTCTAGAAGGTGAGAACCTTGCAGCCACCACAGGAGAGAAATTCTGGTCCTAGAAGATAGACTTATTTTCCGGTGCATGTGCAGGTGAGACCCGGACCATTTGTTGAGCAGATCCCACTGAAATACCCGGGCATGAAACCTGCCAAACGGAATGGCTTCGTAAGCCGCAACCATCTTCCCTAGCACTCGAGTGCATTGATGAATCGATACTCTTGCCGGTCTCAGAATTTCCTTGACCATGGTCTGGATTTCCAGAGCTTTTTCTGCCGGAAGAAACACCCTCTGTAGTTCCGTGTCTAGAATCATGCCCAAGAAGGGCAGCCGAGTTGTCGGAATCAAGTGAGACTTTGGCAAATTTAGAATCCAACCATGATGTTGCAGAACCGTCAGGGAGAGTTCCACATTTCGTAGCAACTGCTCTTTTGATCTCGCCTTTATCAGGAGATCGTCCAAGTACGGGATAATTGTGACCCCCTGCTTGCGTAGGAGTACCATCATTTCTGCCATCACCTTGGTGAAGACCCTTGGGGGCCGTGGAAAGCCCAAACGGCAACGTCTGAAATTGGTAATGACAATCCTGCACCGCAAATCTTAGGAAAGCCTGATGAGGAGGATATTCCGGGACGTGTAAGTAGGCATCCTTTATGTCGTCTGACGCCATAAAATCCCCCCCTTCTAGGCTGGAGATCACAGCTCGAAGAGATTCCATCTTGAACTTGAAAGTTTTCAAGTACGGATTGAGGGATTTTAGGTTCAGAATCGGTCTGACCGAGCCGTCCGGCTTCGGCATGACAAAGAGGCTCGAATAGAACCCTTCCCCCCTTTGGGACGGGGGAACCGGGACAATGACCTCTGTTGACACAGCTTTTGTATTGCAGCATTTACCACTTCTCTTTATGGAAGAGAAACTGGCAAGGCTGATTTGAAAAAGCGGCGGGGGGCATCTCCTGAAACTCCGGTTTGTACCCTTGGGACACTATGTCTAAGACCCAAGGGATCCAGTGCCGATTGAAACCAGACCTGACTGAAGATTCGGAGACGGCCCCCCACCGGCACGGACTCCCGCAGGGGAGCCCTAGGGTCATGCGGTGGACTTGGTAGAGGCGGGCGAGAACTTTTGGTCCTGGGCGCCAGACACAGCAGGTGACCTTTTTCCCCTTCCTCTACCCTTTGAAGCGAGGAAGGACGAGCCCTTTCCTTTTTGTATTTATTAGGCCGAAAGTACTGCATCTGATAATGGGGCGCCTTTTTCTGTTGTGTGGGAACATAAGGAAGAAAAGATGACTTACCCGCAGTAGCGGTAGACACCAGGTCAGCAAGGCCGTCACCAAACAAGACACTACCTTTAAAAGGGAGAGCTTCCATAGCTTTCTTGGAGTCGGCATCAGCATTCCATTGATGAATCCACAGCGCCCTCCTGGCCGAGACCGCCATGGCATTGGCCCTTGATCCCAAGAGGCAAATATCCCTCGCCGCATCCTTTAGGTAATCTGCAGCGTCCTTGATATAACCAAGAGTCAAAAGAATGTTATCCTTATCAAGGGTATCCATGTCAGAAGCTAAATTATCAGCCCACTTAGCAATAGCAATACTCACCCACGCCGACGCCACAGCAGGCCTGAGTAGTGCACCAGTAGTAACGAAAATGGCCTTCAATGTCGTCTCCTGCTTGCGATCCGCCGGATCCTTGAGGGCAGCCGTGTCAGGAGACGGAAGCGCCACCTTTTTGGACAGTCGGGACAGAGCCTTGTCCACATTGGGAGACTACTCCCATTTCTCTCTGTCGTCAGAGGGGAAAGAATATGCCATAAAAATTCTCTTGGGAATCTGCCACCTTTTGTCAGGCGACTCCCAAGCCTTCTCACAAAGAGCGTTCAGTTCATGAGAGGGGGGAAACTTCACCTCAGGCTTTTTCCCTTTAAATAAACAAACCCTCGTATCTGGAACAGGAGGTTCCTCAGAAATATGTAAAACATCTTTAATAGCCACAATCATGTACTGAATACTCTTTACCACTTTCAGATGTAAACTGGCCTCATTGAAGTCGACACTGGAATCAGAGTCTGTGTCGGTATCTGTATCTGCCATCTGGGTAAATGAATGTTTTTGTGACCCTGAGGGGGTCTGTACCTGAGAAAGCGTCCTCCATGGATTTTCTCCATGCTTGTGTCTGAGAAAAAGATTTATCTAGCCTCTTAGACAACAATGCCACGTTTGCATTCAATGTACTCAACATATTTACCCAATCAGCAGTCGGCTGTGCCGACAGGGTCATTCCCAAATCTTTTTTCGCGCCCCCAATAACTTCCTCCGGGGAGGAACACTCAGCCTCAGACATGTCGACACGCAGTACCGACACACCCACGCTCACACCGGCCAAAAGGGGACAGACACACAGGGAAGCCTGCAGAGAGAACACAGAGGGAGTATGCCAGCTCACACCCCAGCGCTCATATACTACTAAATAAATAATATATGATGGCTGCGCTGTAAATACATATACATATATAGCACCAAAGTGCCTGTGCCCCCCCCCCCCCCCCCGTTCTGCTCCCTTGTACTTGTAAGGAGAGTGGAGGTCCGGGCCAGCGTCTCTGCAGCGGCTGTGAAGAGATAAAATGGCACTGGTAAGCTGTGCGGCTAAGCCCCGCCCCTTCCCGGCGTGCTGTAGTCCTGCCTAAATTTGAATTTTTTTTATACTGGTGGGGGTATCGTACACAGTGCCCGGGCACCGAATATGCATCTCTTGCCAGTCAAAAGACCCTCAGTAACTTGCTGCCCAGGGCGCTCCCCCCCAGCGCCCTGCACCCTGTGAGTGCCGTTGGTGTGTGTGTGTGGGAGCATGGAGCGCAGCGCGACCACTGCGCTGTACCTCCGTTACTGAAGTCTTCTGCCGTCACTGAAGTCTTCTGTTCTTCTAATACTCACCCGGCTTCTTACTTCTGGCTTCTGTGAGGGGGGTGACGGCGCGGCTCCGGGAACAAGCAGCTAGGCGCACCAAGTGATCGAACCCTCTGGAGCTAATGGTGTCCAGTAGCCTAAGAAGCAGAGCCCTTAACTCAGAAGTAGTAGGTCCGACTTCTCTCCCCTCAGTCCCACGAAGCAGGGAGCCTGTAGCCAGCAGGTCTCCCTGAAAATAAAAAAGCCTAACAAAGTCTTTCCAGAGAAACTCAGTAGAGCTCCCCTAGTGTGTGTCCAGTCTCTCCTGGGCACAGAATCTAACTGAGGTCTGGAGGAGGAGCATAGAGGGAGGAGCCAGTTCACACCCAGTAAAAGTCTTTTAGTGTGCCCATGTCTCCTGCGGATCAAGTCTATACCCCCCCCCCTCCCCACCATGGTCCTTTTGGAGTCCCCAGGATCCTCTAGGACGTTGGAGAAAATTGTATAATGTATACCTAGCTTTGGTGTCAATTTTTATCTTTAGGTGAAGGGTGTCCAAGCATGTTTTTTAAAATGAGGCAAACCTACTAAATGAAAACAATGTATCCGTTCTGAATCTGTTTTCTTTCAGCAGAATCATATTTTACTACACCTGAGTGTCACTGTATAGTAATGTATATTTTACTGTGGAGTTGCGCTTCACTTCTACTGAATCAAGGGAAAAGGCAAATTTATGTTTGCACAGAATGAAAAATATAAATGCTCTCCAAAAGTGAATTCTGAAGAAACAGAATAAAATGTATGCTAGGTGCCTATACTGTTCTCCACACGCACAAACAATAGACACACATGGTAAACTAGAAAGGCGATGAGCAGGTTTTCTGACAAGCTTGTGCTGAAATTAGTCAAAGTGGAAAAAAAACCCACACCTGTCATAGGATTACAGGCAAAATACACAACCTATATAGTCCTCGCTCTTAGGTAAATAAGGACACCTGAAGACTCTATATGAACACCTGATGCTATTCAACAGAAATAAAGATATCTGTCTTTTACACATTCCAGCTAGTTAATTAACCCATACTAAATGCACAAATATTTTACAATAGTTAGTTTAGTGTACAAGAAACATTTAGAGATCTATTTAGTGGACACAGCAATCAAGGCTCTTTCATTCATTAATAAACCAACAATAAACAAAAAAAGTAAAAGTATAAGTAACGTCGCAATAGTATGCACATAGCAACAACTATGACTTGCTGCACTGTTTCTTTTAACTTGTCAAAAGTCAATCAAGAAGGGGGGGGGGGAATCAGAGCAGTGTAAAAGCTATTATGTTTTCTTACTGTGACATTATGCAACTGCTTCTTGTGCCAATTGTACCTGGTTACTCTGCTGTGTAAAGATTTGCCTGGGCTGATGGATTCTTTTGTGAAAGATCAATTTAGTACTCTGGGTGATGGAATGATGGGCAGATTAGTGCCGATAGGGGAGTTACTTATGCATATAAATCTAGCAGCTATTATGCTCATGCTTATTTGCCACAATCAGTAAAACAGTTTTTTACATGAACTATTAAACAGTATAAGGTGTCTAAATGGCAAAAACTTGATTAGGTTCAAAGTTTTGTTGATGTTACAGTTCTGTTCAACAGTACAAAATGTGATATTCAATATCACAGGAAAAAAATAAATTATTATCGTCATGGTCAAATGAGCAATAGCTGAAAAGAAATAGCAGAGATCCAGTTTTGCAGTCAGTGTTGTCACCAGAATTCTTCACCTTTGCAACCCTTGCACATGGGAGACTTTGCAGACCACAGAAAGCAAGATGTACAAAACTGTCAAAGCTAAATGGACAGGCTCTACAAAGAGCACAATGTAAAAACAATGCAAGTTAAATGCAGATGATTATGTTTACACTAGGAACAATTATTTCTAGTTTTAGATTTTTTTTTATGGATTTAACATAAAAAATGTGTAACATCAACTGCCAATGGGAAATACATTATTTAATGAAAACCTTCCACTATCAGCCGTCAACATCACTCAAACCTATAGTGTTCTTATACACAGTCACACATTTAGCATGCAAATCCTGAGTGGATGATTATTAGTACAAGACAACAAAGCTGATTAGTATCTATGGATGTAACAACTGTGGTTGCCATTGCTATGGAGCCTAGAGGCTTAGTGGGTCCTCGCCCAAGTTATTGCGGTCTGCAAAGTTCCCGGAATAGCCCACTAAGGAAATGTGTCTGGCAAATTGGACGTCCTGAAAAGGGGAACTCGTCAACTCTCTTATACGTGGGTCTCAACCTCTCAGTAAAGTTCCACCTCTCATGCTTTTGTTTCATGATTACAGGCACAGCTGAAATAATTAGTGAGCTTGACACGGTCAGACAAAAGGCTTCTTTTTAATAACAGCCTTTGTTACGTGAGCTGGAGTTGTAGTGAGCAATGAGCCATAATAAGTACTAGTGATGTGCGGGTTCAGATCTACCTGAATCTCAAAAATGGCATCCTGTTGGTTCTCGCGTCTTTTGGACCGCCAATAAGATAAATCCGAACTTGCGCTAAGTTTGGCGAAAAGAACAAGAGTACATCCAAACACCGACATCTCTAATATGTACTGGGAAGTACAGATGTATTAAGCTTGAAGAAGGGATAAAGAAGTGATAAGCGCAAGGTGATAATGCACCAACCAGTCAGTTGCTAACTGTAATTTTTCAAATCTGTTATGACTGGCTGGTGCGTTATCACCTTGCGATTATCACTGCTTTATCACTTCTTTATCCATTTTCCAGGTTAATATATCTGCCCCATTGTGTGGTATGACGTGAACTGGGGACTGTTTGGCATAATGGGCACTATAGGGGATAAAGTTAACCAGGGCATTACTATGGTGCATAAAATGAACTAGAGCACTACTATGGGACATAAACCAAAGTGGAGAGAGGCATCTCACTTGAAGTGATGGGGCAGGAGCCCCTTTAAAGTGTTGCTATGGTGCCCACAAAGATTTGGTTACATCTCTGTTAGCATCATTTTTATTCATGAAATGTTTAATGACTTGTTTGTAATGAGGTAACAAATATGTTCAGGAATTACTTGAAAACAAGAGACTACTTTCTTCTTCATGGTAAAATACATTATAAATATATAATTTAGAGACGTAATGTGCACTATTATAATGGTAGTGCTGGTTTCCGTGCACCAGATCTCTCAGCACTAGAAGTGCACAACTGAAATTTTCCACTAATTGACGCGCTTCAATTCCTCTCACTAACTTGACATAAGCAGCTATATATTTTCAATGGGCACCATACTGTTCATCTATAAAATGCTACCCTCTACTTGCTCCTTATTACTCTACACATGATCAGGATTTTACAAATCCATGAACACAAAACATACAGTATTTGTTTTTTTAATAAAAAAAACAAAAAACAAAATGAAAGCATTTTGTAACTATCTATAAAACATAATTGAACTACATTTTAACTGAAAGAAAAATACAATTTCACAATCCGATTTAAATAAGTAAGTTCCATTTTAGTTTATTTTAGATCACAGATAATGTTCAAGTCTTATTAAAAGGAGTATGATTATCTTATATTAGCAAGCCATAAAGAAAGTAAAGTAGTTCTGCAGCTGTCTTGTTTTTAAATGTATCCTTCCTTTGTCCTTGCAGTGCAGAACAGACTAGCAACAGCAGATATGCAGGAAAATCCCTGTCACATACTTTGATACAGTACATATATCATCCCTTCCAACTCATCCCTGTTTAAATGTACTGGCTAGCAGCAATTACCTCTCCCTCTGAGCCTGACCCACTAGTAAACGAAATACAGATTGCTTGGCTAATTTATTCCCAGCATTGTAGCTCTTAATTGGAACTTTTTAGTTGTATGCCACTATATGCCACCACAGGATGGCATAATCATAAAACATTAAAATAATATTAATCTCTCTCATGTGAAAATAAATGGTTTTCCACTTGTAATTGAGGCATATATAGAAGTTAGTCCTGGATTACATTCTCCCATTTACCCCTATTACTTAGATCAATTGTTTAAAGCTGTTAATTATCCATCTGGATCAATGTCTTTGCTTGTAGATCTAATTTGCTGCATTGTAAGATTAGTAAAGATGCTTTTATAGATGGCTATGCTCCACTTCACTGGCTGGCTTTCTACGTTGTATTTCTGTAACTAGGCACAAATGAAACAAATATAATTATGAAGAGTTTTTTGATGCAATTATGAAGACATTTTATGTGATACTCAGCTGCAATCAGCAACCAATTAATATTTTTAGCCCCATCTTTTATGCACATAAAGAACATAATTATAACTGAAAATGTTCAGCATGTCAGCATTGTCCAAATCATACATGAAAAAATAGCTGTCAATTTTAGATTGTAAATAGCATCAAACCAGCATACATGGCAAAAAATACACGTGATAAAACTTGCAGATTTTAGTTTGCTTTTGTTTATATAGTTTTATTACTTATATGTATCAGAAAAAACAATAAAGAGAATTTACAAAACGCACAATGGGCATTGCAAAAATGCCTTGCGTTTTCACCGGTGTGCCTAGATGTCCACTCAACATACTTCAAGGGGCACCTGGGTGTGGGGTGAGGCGAAAGAATTTCCATAATTACAAGGTCTACTTAAAGGGGCCAATTCAATTCAGCACAAATTGAATAGCGCCAGGAGTGAGCTCCTGGAGCTGTTCAATTCAGCGCAATGTTATGACAGAGTTGAGAATTTCTTCTTGCACCCCACCTGCGGTGCAAGCAGAAATCCGACAAAACTTATGGCGCAATTCCGTTTTTTGCACTTCGCGCACCAGAATCAGCATCCAGCCCGACACTTAAGTCAGAGAATGCTGGTTCTCACGACTGAACACCATGTTTAAGGCTGAGAATTGGCGCTATTCAATTAGAGTTGAACTGAATTGACCCCAAAGTCTTCAATCACTCTAGAACATAGGTTCTCAAACTTGGTCCTCAGGACCCCACACAGTGCATGTTTTGCAGGTAACCCAACAGGTGCACAGGTGTATTAATTGCTCACTGACACATTTTAAAAGGTCCACAGGTGGAGCTAATTATTTCACTTGCGATTTTGTGAGACCACCTGCAAAACATGCACTGTGTGGGGTCCTGAGGACCGAGTTTGAGAACCTGTGCTCTAGAACAACCCATTTATCAAATAAAAGTCTCAGTTTTGCCCCTAAATATCTGTTTTTGAGTCTTATTTATGCCTTCAGCTAATCATGATAGTGAAGAACATAATGACTTTTACATGTGACAATTATTTGTGTGAAGCTCTTTATCACAATGCTCCAAGTGTGCCACACTAGACTTCTCTGCCAAAGTGCCAAATGGATGAGCAAAATGGATTAAATTCAAGTTGTTTTAAAACATGCTCCTCGGCACTCCTAAGAACAAGTGAAATGGAAATCTGTTTTTATTTCACTAAAAACAGTCAGCAAAAGACATTCTTTCTTTTGCACTGCTCTGCAAAGCTAGGAGAAGCAGTGATTCCACGCTATACTATCAAAGTGCAAACTGTGACCTTCCGCAAATACTGCTTTCTTCTTTTGCAGCACTAATCAATGGACTTCTACGGTGCACTGCTTAAGCAGTCAGCTCATACAGCAGTAATAGACGGAGCTAAAAAGAGACCAATATAAATTTCTTAAAGCAACCTCCAAGCTGTATTGCTTTTGTCAGTATGAACAAAAGGGGTGCAGTTGGTCCAGAGTGGCTCAAGGGGTGGGCTGGCAGGACGGGATATAGTTAATAACCCAGCTCTCAGGATCCAGACATTCTGAATGCAGACAGCGGAATCTGGATGGTAAGTATTAGGGTTAGGTTAAGGGTTAGGCATTAAGGGAAGGGGTAGGTGAAGGCTGTGGGAGTGGACAGTTGGGGCTAGGGTTAAAATAATTAAAAAAATCCATCACAAATTAGAAAGTCAGGATCCTGCGCGCCAGGATATCGATACAAACCCAGCCGAGGACATCAAGGTGGCATCTGTGATTTAGAAATACTATGGTACCGTGGCAACAGTGCACAACTAATTCCTTATGACAGTCATGGTGTTAGCCGTGAAAAAAGTCCCTGTTGCACATAGTCTTACAAGTCTGTCATGAAGACATTCTAGCCATGAGATTTGTTAGGCTGATTCGTTTTGCAATTGATTATGGTGCTTACCAAGATGTCAGCAAATGACAGATGGCCTTAACCTCCTACACTTCCTATCAATGACTGCCAAGCAATTGCAGCTGAAATATACCTCATCCCTGGGCCTATAATTCTTTCTGGCTATGACAGCATTTTGAGAACTGTGTGAACCAGTCTTCAAGCCCATGCAACCTCCTAACAATTGTATATTAGACTAAAATATTTATGTTCTTTAAAATTTGACACCATAGCCAGCAGTATATTAAGCACTGGATTTGAAGCTTACTGAAAACTCCTGCACAGTAAGCCAGTGAAACAGACAGACAAGGCAATGCATACCATAGATGAAGTGGAAGAGTTATAAGTAGTGAGGGGAATTCTATAGCTTGTAAGGACTGACACTTGGTTTTACAGTATGTACAAAACAACAATCAGTGCAGCAATGCTCCACGTGTTTTCCTTCAACTTGTGTGTCAAGTTAGTATCATTCTACAACAGACTTCTGTGTGTTTGTATCTTATTTGATCAGCAACTAAATAAATAGTATATGCAAGGGAGTCCATTGTTCAGCAGGCGACAGAGCAGCAGGACTGGAGCTCTTGCGAGTCACACACTGGACACATTTAACACTGGTGATATCTCCCCCATACTCCCTTTTATTTAGTGAAGTGTAGCAATTTAGTTATTGTACAAATGTTATTTTTCTTTACAATTATACTGTTTGACATGCACATAAATACTGATTATTCAAGTACAGAGCAGAGAACATACCGGCTTGACCAGTTGTAATACTGACTGCAGCAAATAGTCTTTGGGAACGACTCAGGTCTGAAACCCCATTCACAGCTTCAACTTCAAAAGTGTAGTTCGCATGAGCGAGCAGGTCCACGATAGTAATATAGGTATCTACTAATCCACTTTGCTGAGGAACATATCCCACATTGCTCCCACAGGGAATGCATTCCCCCTGCTCCCAGCTGCACCTTTTGCATACAACTCGATAAGTGACATCATTTCTGCCACCATTGTCTGCTGGTGGACTCCATTCCAGGCTCACTGTTGTCTGGTTGATATTGTAAATTAGATTCTGTGGTGCCGAAGGTGGTCCTTTAAAGAGAAGAAAAAAAAATAATTATATATATATTTACAGCAGAATTATTGGAGAAATAGGGGGATATCCAATTATCCCCGTTAAAACATCGGTTCCGAAAAACTGCCGTTTTCGGACGGTTTTTTCACCAATTTTATTTTTTGCAGGCTATCCAGATGGATCGCCTGTAAAAAAAAAAACCAAAAAAAAAAAACCCCTTTCTCCCGAACACACACAGGTTCAGTGAAACCTGTGTGTTTTCGTGTGAAACAGCCCCATTTTCGGACGACCATACAAAACCAGCCTGTTTGCTTTTGATTCTGTGTGATGTGCCAGATGCAATACATACACTAAACGTATGCAGTTAATATACCGCCTGTCGGGATCCCAGCATTCAGGATCCCGACAATGGAATCCCGACTGGAGGCTAAAGGCCGGCGGTCTGAATTCCGACCACAGCTTCGTATTCCCACTCGGGTGGTGGGTACACGCCACCACCCGAGTGGGACTATAACATGTGTACCCGATGCGTGCAGAGCGCAGCGAACCCCCGAGGGGACTCGCTGCCGGTATGCCGGCTACCAGGAGGCCGATGTTGGGATACTGACAGCCGGCATCCTGACAGCCAGTATATCGTATGTATTGCCACTAAACTAGTTATGTCTATGGACTGCCCACGTCAAATTATGTGCACCTCTACAAAGCTGTGTGATGCGATCCAGAGATGCCATCTACACAGTTTAGAACAAAATCAAGAGCAATAACACAACATGAACAATGCAGCCTTTGTTCAGCTCAAGCCAGTTATGAATGACAAAGAAGATTATTCTTGTTTTAGTTAGAAGAAAAAGAAAACAGAACACAGGAATGAACTCATGATATTCTCATTCTAAGAAGAGTCTAAATTCACCAAGTGCAGTTACAATAGTTGTGACCCCAGTTTACACAGCAGCTTTTTCATTTACTAATGTACTTCCAGTTCCAGTTTTAAGCTTTCAGATAGTTGAAATATGCTCACTACAGGAGAGAAATCCCTTTATTTAATATTCATAACAACTAAATTTCAATCTCTCTATTTTGATAAAATTTAACTGTACAAATATTTACATTTTTTTTTTAGTTGTTGCATTAGACTGAGCTTCTATTTATGTAGCTAAAGCTATTTTTGTAAAAATTGAAAATTTGAGAAAACGTAACTCTACTCATTCCAAACAGATGAAATGTTTATGTAGATAAGGTTCCACCAATGGGGTTTAAAGAAATAAAAAAAAAAACTGCCTTACAATACAACACATTTCTCTTACAAAAAACAAAACAAAAGTAAGGCATGCATACTATCAAATGTTATGGGCAGAGCCGGCCCTAACCAATGCACCTTCCACCGTTTTCCCAGCACCATCACCCCTCACCCATAGCAGTCCTTATTTTGGTGTTTGTACCCCCTATATTTTAAAAAGGAACAGCTCGCACATTTGGCACAGAGCCCAAAAAGGGGTGTGTTTTTGCTGGCAAGGGGCATGGCCACACAATAGTAACCCCAATTCCAATTACGCCACACAGTACTGCAAGTTTATTCACATTTGATCATGCGATAACTTCCATAATTCAGATTACATCCCACAGTAGTATCACTTTACCTAATAAACGTTACTCCTCACAGTAGAGCCCCTTATTCACATTACATCACACCGAATTGCTCCTTATTGACATTACAGCACACCATATTGCTCTTTATTCACATTAGATGACACAGTAGTACCCTTTCTATATGCAAAACCACATCATAGAGCACCTTATACACATAATGCCACACATTAGTTATGCATTTATACACATAATTCCACACAGTAATACCCCTTTCACATATGAGACACATTATTAATGTCCTCATAAACATAATGTGCCTTACACATTATGACAACCTTTATTAATGCCCTTTTACACATAATGTCCCTTACACATATGCCGCACATTATTAATGCCCTTATACACATGACGACACAGTGCCGCCTACACATATGCTGCACATTATTAGTGCTCCTATACACATAATGACACACAGTGCCCCTTACAGATATGTTGCACATTATTAATGCATTTTTACATGACACACATAATGCTCCTTACACATATTCCGAACACTACTGCACAACCAACCCACTCACATGCACACAGCACTCACACTGCCACTAACACTGTGACCTCTGCCTCTGCTTGGATACAGATGTGTCCTTATAAATCTTGCCTCAATGCTAACGTTGGGCACCTTTTTTTTTATGAAAATGCATCTCATTTGCATTGCTATGTGGCTAGGATGCGCAAGCAGCTTCTGCTGATAAAAATGATATGCAGCATGCCTATATACTGTGTGAGACTGTGGCTGTATCTGCATATGAAATGCTACACACAGAATATAGGCATGCCACATATCATTTTAATCAGCAGAAGCTGATGATGCCCCTAGGCATATCAAATGCCCTAGGCAATTGCCTAGTTTGCCTATGCCTATGGCCGGCTCTGGTTATGGGTATACACCCAAGCAAATGATGCATCTCCTTTTATCGTTATATGCACTTGCATATTATATTCTGTACATTATTCAATATGCAATATTAATTATATTTTTCACTACTAGACATTTGTAAGAGAAGAAATTAGGTCTATAGCAGTGGTTCCCAAACGCTGTCCTCAAAGCATACCAACCGCCCAGGTTTTGAGGCTATCCATGCTTAAGCACAAATGCTTGCATCAAATAACTGAGGTACTAAGTCACCTGTACTCAAGAATGGCTACCCTGAAAACCTGGACTGTTAGTGTGCCTTGTGGACAGAGGTTGGGAAACACTGGTCTACAGATTAAGTAACTTGAAGCACAACATGTAACTTTTACATAATCAAATTACAATTAAAAAAAAAAGGAAAACGAAACAGTATACATTTTTTTCTGTACATAGTTATTAATATTAAATATTTGTACAGTGAATCAAGCGTTCTTAAAGATAAGAGCAATATTCTTGGTTGATATAAGATATTACAGGAATTGACCTAACACAGCTTTTGCTCAAAGGGCACTTATGGCTTGTTTTGTATTCTCAACTTAATGTCACACGTGCAGGTCCACATTGGCTTTTATGCTCCAACATATATATCTCTCACTGTGAATGTAAATAATAGATTGGTATATAAGCCTAGAGCTAGTGGCAGAACTATCACCAGTGCAAGCGGTGCCTTGCACTGGGGCCCGCCACTGTCAAGGGACACACAGCCAGCGTGGCATGTAATAAGTCAAACTGACTCATTACATGCCGCCTGCCGCTGTGTGCTGCGGGCCACCGCCGCCGAGGAGAAGAGCACAGGGACGCAGCGGCCACGAGGGGGGAGGAGGAGGAAGGAGGTGGAGGAGGGAACCGCAGCAGCGCAGTGTAATTGGTGGAGGCGCTGCTGCAGCTGTCCCTCTCCTTCCACATAGGCTAGCTACCACTGTGAATGCTGGGATGCGCTTCCCGCATCACAGCGGTGGCGGCCAGCCTATGTGGAAGGAGAGGGACAGGTGCAGCAGCGCCTCCACCAATTACATAACGCTGCTACGGCTACCGAGTCCCCCTCCCTCCTCCTTCTTCTCCCCTGCCCGGGATCTGCCAGAAGCTGCACCGAGGAACCTGACTGCCAGCGGAGACCGTAAGTATAATCTATTATTTCCATCTATCTAAATGTGTAAAAAAAAAGGGGACTCTGTCTGCCGTAATGTGTAAAAAGGGAACGCTGTCTGCCGTAATGTGTAAAAAAGGGGGACTGTCTGCCGTAATGTGTAAAAAAGGGGGACTGTCTGCCGTAATGTGTAAAAAAGGGGGACTGTCTGCCGTAATGTGTAAAAAAGGGGGACTGTCTACCGTAATGTGTAAAAAAGGGGGACTGTCTACCGTAATGTGTAAAAAAGGGGGTCCGTCTGCCGTAATGTGTAAAAATGGAACGCTGTCTGCCGTAATGTGTAAAGAGGGGAATCTGTCCGCCGTAATATGTAAGAGGGGCTCTACCTGGTGTAGTGGTGCTACTGTGCGGCGTAATTTGAATAATGGAGACTACTGGGCACAGTAATATGAATTGGTATTATTTTGTGGCCACACCCCTTGCCCATGAAGCCACTGCCCCCTTTTTGCATAGAGGGGGGGCTTAGATGCAGTTTCTTGCACACAGCGCCAAAATGTCTAGTTACGGCACTGTTGCTAGGTATCTTTTTCCCTGGCCCTGAGCAGGTCTCCCTCACCAGGTCCTCTCCGGGGGTGGACTTGGACGGGATGCGGGGGGGGGAGAGGAGAGGGGCAAAGTATTTTGTTGCACCTGGGCCCACCACTCGCTAGTTCCACCACTGCCTAGAGCATATAAATGTACGGCTGAAATATGCTCAGATTTATTACTGGGGAGGGGGGTGTCCTGGGGTGATTGGCAGGCTCCTTACTAGGAAGTATGCGAGTGGGTAATTATTTACTGGGTAGTGATACATTGGACTATTTGGATATGTTCTCTCTTTCCAGCTTGGTTTCCCAATTACCTGCCCGTTTAAAATAAGAATTTACTCACCGGTAATTCTATTTCTCGTAGTCCGTAGTGGATGCTGGGAACTCCGTAAGGACCATGGGGAATAGCGGGCTCCGAAGGAGGCTGGGCACTCTAGAAAGATTTCAGACTACCTGGTGTGCACTGGCTCCTCCCACTATGACCCTCCTCCAAGCCTCAGTTAGGATACCGTGCCCGGACGAGCGTACACAATAAGGAAGGATTTTGAATCCCGGGTAAGACTCATACCAGCCACACCAATCACACCGTACAACTCGTGATATGAAACCCAGTTAACAGTATGAAACAACTGAGCCTCTCAACAGATGGCTCAACAATAACCCGATTTAGTTAACAATAACTATGTACAAGTATTGCAGATAAACCGCACTTGGGATGGGCGCCCAGCATCCACTACGGACTACGAGAAATAGAATTACCGGTGAGTAAATTCTTATTTTCTCTGACGTCCTAGTGGATGCTGGGAACTCCGTAAGGACCATGGGGATTATACCAAAGCTCCCAAACGGGCGGGAGAGTGCGGATGACTCTGCAACACCGAATGAGAGAACTCCAGGTCCTCCTCAGCCAGGGTATCAAATTTATAGAATTTTGCAAACGTGTTTGCCCCTGACCAAGTAGCAGCTCGGCAAAGTTGTAAAGCCGAGACCCCTCGGGCAGCCGCCCAAGATGAGCCCACCTTCCTTGTGGAATGGGCATTGACAGATTTTGGCTGTGGCAGGCCTGCCACAGAATGTGCAAGTTGAATTGTACTACAAATCCAACGAGCAATAGTCTGCTTAGAAGCAGGAGCACCAAGCTTGTTGGGTGCATAAGATAAACAGCGAGTCAGATTTTCTGACTCCAGCCGTCCTGGAAACATATATTTTCAGGGCCCTGACCACGTCTAACAACTTGGAGTCCTCCAAGTCCCTAGTGGCCGCAGGCACCACAATAGGCTGGTTCAAATGAAACGCTGACACCACCTTAGGGAGAAACTGGGGACGAGTCCTCAATTCTGCCCTATCCATATGGAAAATCAGATAAGGGCTTTTATAAGACAAAGCCGCCAATTCTGATACTCGCCTGGCAGAAGCCAAGGCCAATAACATGACCACCTTCCACGTGAGATATTTCAGATCCACGGTTTTTAGTGGTTCAAACCAATGTGATTTTAAGAAACTCAACACCACGTTGAGATCCCAAGGTGCCACAGGAGGCACATATGGGGGCTGAATATGCAGCACTCCCTTTACAAATGTCTGAACTTCAGGTACTGAAGCTAGTTCTTTCTGAAAGAAAATCGATAGAGCCGAGATCTGTACCTTAATGGAACCCAGTTTTAGGCCCATATTCACTCCTGCTTGCAGGAAATGCAGAAATCGACCTAGTTGAAATTCCTCAGTTGGGGCCTTTTCGGCCTCACACCATGCAACATATTTCCGCCATATGCGGTGATAATGATTTGCTGTAACCTCTTTCCTGGCTTTAATAAGCGTAGGAATGACTTCCTCCGGAATGCCCTTTTCTTTCAGGATCCGGCGTTCAACCGCCATGCCGTCAAACGCAGCCGCGGTAAGTTTTGGAACAGACAGGGCCCCTGCTGTAGCAGGTCTTGTCTTAGCGGCAGAGGCCACGGGTCCTCTGAGATCATCTCTTGAAGTTCCGGGTACCATGTTCTTCTTGGCCAATCCGGAACCACGAGAATTGTGTTTACTCCTCGCTTTCTTATTATTCTCAATACCTTTGGTATGAGAGGCAGCGGAGAGAACACAAACTGACTGGTACACCCACGGTGTCACCAGAGCGTCCACAGCTATCGCTTGAGGGTCTCTTGACCTGGCGCAATACCGCTCTAGTTTTTTGTTTAGGCGGGACGCCATCATGTCCACCTGTGGACGACCCCACTGATGTACAATCATTTGGAAGACTTCTGGATGAAGTCCCCACTCTCCCGGGTGGAGGTCGTGTCTGCTGAGGAAGTCTGCTTCCCAGTTGTCCACTCCCGGAATGAACACTGCTGACAGTGCTAGTACATGATTTTCCGCCCATCGGAGAATTCTTGTGGCTTCTGTCATTGCCATCCTGCTTCTTGTGCCGCCCTGTCAATTCACATGGGCGACTGCCGTGATGTTGTCTGACTGGATCAGCACCGGCTGGTGTAGGAGCAGGGATTTTGCTTGACTTAGGGCATTGTAGATGGCCCTTAGTTCCAGAATATTTATGTGAAGGGAAGTCTCCTGACTTGTCCATAGTCCTTGGAAGTTTCTTCCCTTTGTGACTGCCCCCCAGCCTCGCAGGCTGGCATCCGTGGTCACCAGGACCCAGTTCTGAATGCCGAATCTGCGACCCTCCAGAAGATGAGCACTCTGCAGCCACCACAGAAGAGACACCCTGGTTCTTGCAGGCAGGGTTATCAAGCGATGCATCTGAAGATGCGATCCGGACCACTTGTCCAACAGGTCCCACTGAAAGATTCTGGCATGGAACCTGCCGAATGGAATTGCTTCGTAAGAAGCTACCATCTTTCCCAAGACCCGCGTGCAGTGATGCACCGATACCTGTTTTGGTTTCAGGAGGTCTCTGACTAGAGAAGACAACTCCCTGGCTTTCTCCTCCGGGAGAAACACTTTTTTCTGGACTGTGTCCAGAATCATCCCCAGGAACAGTAGACGTGTCGTCGGGACCAGCTGTGACTTTTGGATATTCAGAATCCAGCCGTGCTGGTTCAGCACTTCCTGAGATAGTGCTACTCCCACCAACAACTGTTCTTTGGACCGTGCCTTTATTAGGAGATCGTCCAAGTACGGGATAATTAAAACTCCCTTTCTTCGAAGGAGTATCATCATTTCCGCCATAACCTTGGTAAATACCCTTGGTGCCGTGGAGAGTCCAAACGGCAGCGTCTGGAATTGGTAATGGCAATCCTGTACCACAAATCTGAGGTACTCCTGGTGAGGATGTTAAATGGGGACATGCAGGTAAGCATCCTTGATGTCCAGGGAAACCATGTAATCCCCCTCGTCCAGGCTTGCAATAGCCGCCCTGAGCGATTCCATCTTGAACTTGAATTTTTTTATGTACATGTTCAAGGATTTCAAATTTAAAATGGGTCTCACCGAACCGTCCGGCTTCGGTACCACAAATAGTGTGGAATAGTAACCCCGGTCTTGTTGAAGTAGGGGTACCTTGATTATCACCTGCTGGGAATACAGCTTGTGAATTGCCGCTAGCACTGCCTCCCTGTCTGAGGGAGCAATCGGCAAGGCAGATTTTAGGAACCGGTGGGGCGGAGCCGCCTCGAATTCCAGCATGTATCCCTGAGATACTACTTGAAGGATCCAGGGATCCACCTGTGAGCGAGCCCACTGATCGCTGAAATTTCTGAGGCGGGCCCCCACCGTACCTGGCTCCACCTGTGGAGCCCCACCGTCATGCGGCGGACTTGGAAGAGGAAGCGGGGGAGGACTTTTGTTCCTGGGAACCTGCTGTCTGTTGCAGCCTTTTTCCCCTACCTCTGCCTCTAGACAGAAAAGACCCTCCTTTTCCCCGCTTGCTTTTCTGGGTCCGAAAGGACTGAACCTGATAAAATGGCGCCTTTTTAGGCTGTGAGGGAACATGGGGTAAAAATGCTGACTTCCCAGACGTTGCTGTGGAAACTAGGTCGGAGAGACCATCCCCAAATAATTCCTCCCCTTTATAAGGCAAAACTTCCATGTGCCTCTTGGAATCTGCATCTCCCGTCCACTGACGAGTCCATAAGCATCTCCTAGCAGAGATAGACAATGCACTTACTTTAGATGCCAGCCGGCAAATTTCCCTCTGTGCATCTCTCATATATAAGACTGAATCTTTTATATGGTCAATCGTTAGCAGAATAGTGTCTCTGTCTAGTGTGTCAATATTTTCTGACAGTTTCTCTGACCATGCAGCGGCAGCACTGCACATCCAAGCTGACGCAATAGCTGGTCTAAGTATAATGCCTGAGTGTGTATATACAGACTTCAGGATTGCCTCCTGCTTTCTATCAGCAGGCTCCTTAAGGGCGGCCGTATCCTTAGAGGGTAGTGCCACCTTTTTTGACAAACGTGTGAGCGCTTTATCCACCCTAGGTGGTGTTTCCCAACGTGACCTATCCTCTGGCGGGAAAGGGAACGCCATTAGTACCTTCTTAGGAATTACAAATTTTTTATCAGGGAAAAGCCACGCTTCTTCACACACTTCATTTAGTTCATCTGATGGGGGAAAAACTACGGGTAGTTTTTTCTCCCCAAACATAATACCCTTTTTTGTGGTACCTGGATGTAAATCAGAAATGTTTAACACCTCTTTCATTGCCTCAATCATGCAGTGAATGGCCCTGACAGGCATTAGGTTTGACTCATCGTCGTTGACACTGTTATCGGTATCCGTGTCGACATCCGGGTCTGCAAACTGAAGTAGCGGGCGTTTTAGAGCCCCTGACGACCCCTGAGGCACCTGGACAGGCACGAGCTGAGATCCCGGCTGTCCCACATTTGGCATGTCGTCAAATTTCTTATGTAAAGAATCTATACGTGCACTCATTTCTTTCCATAAGTTCATCCACTCGGGTGTCTGCCCCGCAGGGGGTGACGTCCCTTCAAAATGCATCTGCTCCGCCTCCACCTCATTATCCTCATCAAACATGTCGACACAGCCGTACCGACACACCCCACACACACAGGGAATGCTCAACAGAGGACAGGACCCACAAAAAGCCCTTTGGGGGGACAGAGTGAGAGTATGCCAGCACACACCAGAGCGCTATATATATATATATATATATATATATATATATATATATATATATATATATATATATATATACACACAGGGACTAACTGAGTTATGTCCCTAATAGCTGCTTTTCATATAATATATGTATATATATACTGCCAAATTTAATGCCCCCCCTCTCTTTTCCCTCTTACTGTTACTGTATATTGCAGGGAAGAGCCAGGGAGCTTCCTTCCAGCCGAGCTGTGAGGGAAAAATGGCGCCAGTGTGCTGAGGAGATAGGCTCCGCCCCTTTTTCGCGGCCTATTCTCCCGCTTTTTATGGAATTCTGGCAGGGGTATTTACCTCATATATAGCCTCTGGGGTTATATATTTAGGTATTTTAGCCAGCCAAGGTGTTATTATTGCTGCCTCAGGGCGCCCCCCCCCCCCCCCCAGCGCCCTGCACCCTCAGTGACCGGAGTGTGAAGTGTGAGAGGAGCAATGGCGCACAGCTGCAGTGCTGTGCGCTACCTTGGTGAAGACAGAGTCTTCATGCCGCCGATTTTCCGGACCATCTTCTTGCTTCTGGCTCTGTAAGGGGGACGGCGGCGCGGCTCCGGGACCGAACACCAAGGACTGGGCCTGCGGTCAATCCCTCTGGAGCCAATGGTGTCCAGTAGCCTAAGAAGCCCAATCCGGCTGCAAGCAGGCAAGTTCGCTTCTTCTCCCCTTAGTCCCTCGCTGCAGTGAGCCTGTTGCCAGCAGGTCTCACTGAAAATAAAAAACCTAAGTCTATTCTTTCTAAGAGCTCAGGAGAGCCCCTAGTGTGCATCCAACCTCGGCCGGGCACAAATTCTAACTGAGGCTTGGAGGAGGGTCATAGTGGGAGGAGCCAGTGCACACCAGGTAGTCTGAAATCTTTCTAGAGTGCCCAGCCTCCTTCGGAGCCCGCTATTCCCCATGGTCCTTACGGAGTTCCCAGCATCCACTAGGACGTCAGAGAAATTTTTTTTACATTTTGTTGCCAATCGTATATTTTGTTATATTAATCTGTAAAAGAACAGGTGCAGAAAGGCAGGAAAGTATGCCCTTAAGAGGCCACTTCTGTGCAGCGCTTCTCCTTGAAACCTTCTCCTTTAGTACTGCCGATGTCGGAGACTTTGGACGCATTCTTTGCACGAGAGTGCAATACTATACAAAGTAGGGGAAAAGGTTTCTCAACGGCACACAATGTTGGGGGTGCACATTACGTTTTTGTTGGGTGCAATTATTTCTCTTTTTAATCAATATAATCAATAAAACCTGTGCCCTTATACACCAATCAAGTGTCTTTAGTTTTTATAATAGTTAGAAGTTTAGAATAAGTTACGGAAGATAATTACAATGTCTAGGCAAGGACAAACTACTTTGTGACTTATTAAATACAATTTAAACAGGTGAATAATTCTAAATAGTTATATCTATGTACAGATAAACACTGGTATAACTGTAGGGGATGCAATCAATATGCCAGCTGTCGTGATACGGACGCCAGAAGTCTGGCAGCCAACCATGCCGACAGCCAGAATCCCGGCGCACAGGGGCTATTCCCACTCGTGGGTGTCTTAGCACTCACCCCGCTGTCGGCATCCTGGCGGCCAGGGTGCCACTGTCGAGATCTTGACAGCCCGCATCCCGTCCGCCAGAAAATAGTATGTAACCCAACTGTAGAATGCACCAAATATAGAGCAAGGAATGGTCATTGCGAGATCAGCACTTGCAAGTGGCAGTCTGTAATGACAATGCATTTACCACTGAGAACATTAGTAACACAAAGCTATATAGAAGGAAAGAAAACACTCTAATACTATGGCCTCGTATCATTATTCAAACATTGTAAACCTTGTATATGCTGCTATTACACAGAATACGTGTGAGGCTTTATAACCATGATCACGCTGAAAGATAATTTCTATAACAAAGACTGGAGATAAGACTAGTGATAACTCCAGCTTACTATGCCTGCTTTCATGGTTAGCATAAGCATCTAGTATTAATAAGGCGTCACAAATGAAAATACTATTTTACATGTACTATTCAACAAATGAGATGTGTTCAAGTGAAGCATAATGGAGATTGCATGAAGCGGAGTTTGCTTCTTTAGTTTCCATTCAAATTCACCATATTAAATCTGTCTCTAAATCTTACTCCATACATATATTATGTCTTTATTAACAGTTTCTTATATAGCGCAGCAAAGACTCAGTCTAGAAACTGTGTCTGAGGAGGCAGACATACTTCGAGAGAAGGAAATACACAGATAGTGGTGAGATTTAATCCAGCTCACACACAACAAAAGGAAAGCCAAGCTAACCAACTTGAAACGATTCAGCAATGACTGCACCAACAATACTTAACCAAGTAACAATGCAGGAATACGAAGCACTGGGCGGGCGCCCAGCATCCTCTACGGACTACGAGAAAAGGATTTACCGGTAGGTATATAAAATTCTATTTTCTCTTACGTCATAGAGGATGCTGGGGTTCCATTTAGTACCATGGGGATGTACCAAAGCTCCCAGTACGGGAGGGTGAGTGCTGAGGTTCCTGCAGAACAGACTGACCAAACTTAAAGGTCCTCAGCGGCCAAAGTATCGAACTTGTAGAACTTAGCAAACGTGTTCGACCCAGACCAAGTAGCCGCTCTGCAAAGTTGCAAAGCCAAGACACCCCGGGCAGCCGCCCAGGAAGAACCCACCTTACGAGTAGAGTGGGCCTGAACAGCTCTTGGAATCGGCAATCCTGCCGTAGAATAAGCATGCTGGATAGTAAGCCTGATCCAGCGAGAAATTGTCTGCTTAGAAGCAGGACACCCAATCTTGGGGGTCATTCCGAGTTGTTCACTCGTTGCCGATTTTCGCTATGCTACGATTTGTTGCAAATTGCGCATGTGCAAGGCACGCAGGGCGCAAGCGCTTAGTTATTTGACAAAAAACTTAGCAGTTTTGCTGTAGCTTCTGCGGCGCTTTTCAGTCGCACTGCTGTTCGATAAATGATAGACAGGAAAGGGGCGTTTCTGGGCGGCAACTCTGCGTCTTCCCAGCGTTTGCAAAAAAACGCAGGCGTGTCAGGGAAAAACGCAGGAGTGTCATGGGTCATGGAAAAACGCAGGAGTGTCATGGAGAAACGGGGGAGTGTCATGGAGAAACGGGGGAGTGTCATGGAGAAACGGGGGAGTGTCATGGAGAAACGGGGGAGTGTCATGGAGAAACGGGGGAGTGTCATGGAGAAACGGGGGAGTGTCATGGAGAAACGGGGGAGTGTCTGGCCGAACGCAGGGCGTGTTCGTGACGTCAAACCAGAAACTAAACGGACTGAGCTGATCGCAATCTGTGAGTAGGTCCGGAGCTACTCAGAAACTGCTAGGAATTATTTAGAAGCAGTTTTGCTAATTTTTCGTTCGCTATTCTGCTAAGCTAAGATACACTCCCAGAGGGCGGCGGCCTAGCGTGTGCAATGCTGCTAAAAGCAGCTAGCGAGCGAACAACTCGGAATGACCCCCCTTGTTGGGCTCATAAAGGACAAATAGTGCGTCCGACGTCCTGTGACGAGAAGTTCTCTTCAGATATATCTTAAAAGCCCTCACAACATCCAAGAACTTTGAGGTAATTGGAGGTGTCAGTAGCCACTGGTACCACAATAGGTTGGTTGATATGAAAAGCAGACACAACCTTTGGAAGAAATTGTTGACACGTTTCTGAGCTCAGCTCTATCCTCATGGAAAATAAAGTAGGGGCTGTTGTGCGACAAAACCCCCAATTCTGACACACGTCTAGCAGACGCCAATGCCAACAGTGTGACCGCCTTCCAAGTAAGAAACTTGGTGTCCACCTCCTGTAAAGGTTCGAACCAATCCGATTGCAGGAACTGCAGCACCACATTAAGATACCAAGGTGCCGTAGGAGGCACAAAGGGTGGTTGGATGTGCATAACTCCCTTCAAGAATGTCTGAACCTCAGGGAGAGCAGCCAACTGTTTCTGGAAGAAATGGACAAGGCCAAAATCTGGACCTTTATGGAGCCCAAGCGTAGGCCCACATCCACACCTGCTTGCAGAAAGAGGAGAGCCCGTCCTAGTTGAAACTCCACCGTAGGAAACTTCTTGGATTCACACCAAAACACATACTTTTTCCAGATTTGATGGTAAATGCTTAGACGTTACCCCCTTCCTAGCTTGAATCAGAGTAGGAATGACTTTGTTCGGAATGACTTTCTGAGCCAAGATCTGGCGTTCAACCTCCATGCCGTCAAACGTAGCCGTGGTACGTCTTGATAGGCGAACGGCCCCTGCTGTAGAAGGTCCTCGCGAAGGACTGCAGTGAAGGAGTAGGATAAGATTTCCGAACCGGTGGAGCTGCGGAGGAAAGAAAGGTCGACTTACCCGCAGTTGCCGTGGATATCCACGCATCCAGCACTTCCCCAATCAGGGCCAGACCTGTGAAGGGTAGGTTCTCCACACTTTTCTTGGATTCCGTATCCGCAGTCCATTGGCGTAGCCAGAGTCCTCTACGTGTATGTGACGTAAAAACAAGTCAATGTTACTCCTATCCATAGTATCCAATTCCTCTAGTAAGGTGCCTGACCACTTTACTATAGCTTTAGAAATCCACTCACACGCAATAGTGGGCCTTAACGCCACGCCTGTAGCAGTGTATAGTGATTTGAGCGTAGTCTCAATCTTGCGGTCAGCCGGCTCCTTTAAGGTGGTTCGAACCGGGGACAGGTAAAAACCACCTTTTTAGACAACCTAGATACAGAAGCGTCTACCATAGGTGGGTTTCCCACTTTTTCCTGTCCTCTTTAGGGACAAGAAAGGCAATGAGAATTCTTTTAGGGATCTGGAATTTTTTTTCCGGGTTTTCCCAGGATTTCTCAAACAAAGTTTAACTCTCTAGAAGCGGGGAAGGCAAGCGAGGATTTCTTATTTACGGTAAAATAAGATTCCTCTTCCTGCTCAGGTACCTTCTCAGAAATGTGCAAAACATCCCTAATGGCCTCAATCATTAGTTGCACCTCTTTTGCAAGGGATGCATCCCCCCACCCTGCATACCCCCATCGCCGTCTCCTGTATCAGAGTCGGTATCAGCTTGCATTTTCTGTGCAAGTGTACACTTTTGTGGGTATGTAGGTGGGGTTTTTGAAGAAGTGGAGGCCGAATACTGCAAACCCTCCACAGATTTCCTCAAAAACCACGTCTCTCTCTCAGTATGTGACATCCTTATAGAAATTTGGGATATCATTCCCCTTAATGAAACCACCCATGCAGGCTCAGGTTCGGAAGGCTAAGAAAGCACATTGCAGTCCTGAGTACATTGAATAGACTCCTCAGGTGAAGATAAACACTCTGCAGTACAGGACACAGAGTCCTAAGACATGGTAATGTGGGATATAAACACAGGAAAATGTCAGACAGTTTCCCCCAGAGTACCTTCAGAGAGTCACAGAGTATAAGGAGCCAGCCACACTGAACCCCTGTAGGCAGTTATTATGATAAAAGCCTGGCGCTTACTAACTATCCTTAATAGGGTAGTTAGTCCTGATATAATACTCACCCCCTGCCTATAACACCCTGGTACCGTAGAGTACTGGTGGAATGATGTGGAGGGCAGCGCTCCCTGTCAGTGTCCTGTCTAAGTGATCTGTATGGAGAAAATGGCACTGGTGAGTGCTGGATCCGCTCTGAGAAGAAGCCCCGCCCCCTGTAATGATGCACGGCTTCCCGCCCTAATTCTTTATACTGGCCTGGGGATTCTGAAATGTTAACAGCGGGATTAGCCCCTGTTAACTAGCGTGACCAGTGTAGGGTTATGCGCTAGCCCAAGACGCCCCTCAAGCGCCTATATGTAGCATGTTGCTGAGCCTTCTAGGAGCGCAGCCTGTTAGAGCTGCGCTCCAACCCTTGTGCCGCCATACCCGCCGGCGACCCGCTAACCGGGACGCCAGCGCTGTACTCACCACTCTATCTTCTGACTCTGTTAGGGGGTGGTGGCTGTGCTTCGGGAGTGAGCGGTCGCCTCATGGGCTTGCGATCATAACCCTCAGGAGCTCAGTTTCCCGTCAGCGGAGTAGAGAACCTTTAACTCGTCATTAAGTTGGTTCCTACACCCCCCTAAGTCCCATGAAGCAGGGAGGCTGTTGCCAGCAATCTCCCTGTAAAATAAACTCTGAACTCTAAAAAAAAAAAAAAAAATCTAAGAGAACTCCTACGAGCTCCCCTAGCTGTGACCGGCTCCTCCAGGCACATTTTCTAAACTGAGTCTGGTAGGAGGGGCATAGAGGGAGGAGCCAGCCCACACTATTAAACTCTTAAAGTGCCCATGGCTCCTAGTGGACCCGTCTAAACCCCATGGTACTAAATGGAACCCCAGCATCCTCTAGGTCGTAAGAGAAATACTTTTACTCACAAAAAGCCATTAACCATATTACACAATACCAACGTACAGATGGGTCCATGGTTATCTTGGCTAGTTTGCTATGCCTAGATACAACATGGTTTATTAACATAAATCCTTCATCTATTGTTCTCAGCTGCAATACAATACAGAGAACAATACAGCAGGGGATTAAGTCATTACAGCAGGGGATTAAGTCCGACTGCACAGTCTCGGTTAGAGATGAGCGGGTTCGGTTTTACTCGGATTTACCTGCATCTCCTTATTGGCTCAATAGGAAAAATCCAGAAAAAATAGGATTTTAATTACCTACCGGTAAATCCTTTTCTCGTAGTCAGTAGAGGATGCTGGGGTCCACATTAGTATCATGGGGTACAGACGGGTCTACTAGCAGCCATTGGCACTTTAAGAGATTGAGTGTGGGCTGACTCCTCCCTCTATGCCCCTACTACCAGACTCAGTCTAGAAACTGTGCCCGAGGAGACGGACATCTTCGAGAGAAGGCTTTTACACAGATCGTGGCAAGGTTCACACCAGCACACACAAAAGGCAAACCAAGCTAACTAGCTTGAAACATCAGCAACGGCTGAACAATATTACTTACCAAGTAACAAAACAGTACTTAACCAAGAACTAAACAGTACTGAACTAAGTAACCACTGCAGGATCACGAAGCGCTGGGCGGGCGCCCAGCATCTTCTATGGACTACGAGAAAAGGATTTACCGGTAGGTAATTAAAATCCTATTTTCTCTTACGTCCTAGAGGATGCTGGGGTCCACATCAGTACTATGGGGATGTACCAAAGCTCCCAAAATGAGATGGAGAGCGTGGAGGCTCCTGCAGAACTGATTGACCAAACTCAGAGGCCAAAGTATCGAACTTGAAGAACTTCGCAAACGTGTTCGACCCCGACCAAGTAGACGCTTGGCAAAGCTGTAAAGCAAAGACCCCCTGGGCAGCCACCCAGGAAGAACCCACCTTACGAGTAGAGTGGGCCTTAACAGACATAGGACATGGCAATGCTGCTGTAGAATACGCATGCTGGATAGTGAACCTGATCCAGCGAGAGAGATTGTCTGCTTAGAAGCAGGACACCCAAGTTTCTTGGGATCATACAGGACAAACAGGGAGTCCGATTTTCTGTGACGAGCAGTCCTCTTCACATAGATTTTCAGAGCCCTTATAACATCCAAGGACATTGACGAAACTGAGGAGTAAGTAGCTACTGGCACCACAATAGGTTGGTTGATATGAAATGCTGACAACCTTTGGAAGGAACTGCGGACGTGTCCAGAGCTCAGCTCTATCTTCATGGAAGATCAAGTATGGGCTTTTACATAACAAAGCCCCCAACTCTGACACACGTCTAGCAGAAGCCAATGCCAACAAAGTGACAGCCTTCCACGTGAGAAACTTGACCTCAACCTCCTGTAGAGGCTCAAACCAGTCTGACTGGAGGAACTGCAACACCACTTTAAGATCCCAGGGCGCCGTAGGCGGTACAAAGGGAGGCTGGATGTGCAGAACTCCCTTCAAAAAGGTCCGAACCTCAGGGAGGGCAACCAACTGTTTCTGGAAGAAAATGGATAGGGCCGAAATCTGGACCTTTACGGAACCTAATCTCAGGCCCATATCCACACCTGCTTGGAGGAAGAGGAGAAATCATCCAAGTTTAAACTCCACCGTATGAAACTTCTTGGATTCACACCAAGGCACATTTTTTCCAAATGCGATGGTAATGCTTTGACGTTACTCCTTTCCTAGCCTGTATCAGGGTATGAATAAGCTTGTTCGGAATGCCCTATCGAGCTAATATCTGGCATTCAACCTACATGCCGTCAAACATAGCCCCGGTAAGTCTTGATAAGTGAACGACCCCTGCTGTAGCAGGTCCTCCCGAAGAGGAAGAGGCCTCGGCTCTTTTAGCAGTAGATCCGCGTACCAAGCCCTTCCAGGCCAGTCTGGAGCAACGAGCATTGCCTGAACTCTTGTTCTCCATATGAGTTTTAGAACCCTTGGAATGAGTGGAAGTGGAGGAAACACGTATACCGACTGGAACACCCACAGAGTAAGTAGGGCGTCCACCGCCATGGCTTGCGGGTCCCTCGACCTGAAACAATACCGCCGAAGCTTCTTGTTGAGACGAGAGGCCATCATGTCTATTTGAGATACACCCCAAAGATTTGTCACCTCCGTGAACACCTCTGGATGAAGTCCCCACTCCCCTGGATGAAGATCGTGTCTGCTGAGGAAGTCCGCTTCCCAGTTGTCTACCCCAGGAATGAAGATTGCCGACAGCGCCAACGCATGTTCTTCCGCTCAGAGGATGATTCTGGTTACCTCTGACATTGCAGCTCTGCTCTTCGTTCCGCCCTGTCGGTTTATGTAAGCCACTGTCGTTACATTGTCCGACTGCACTTGAATGGCCAGATTTCTTAGAAGATGGGCCGCTTGGAGAAGATCGTTGTAGACGGCTCTTAATTACAGAATGTTTATCGGCAGGCCGGCTTCCAGACTTGACCACCTTCCTTGGAAGGTTTCCCCTTGAGTGACTGCGCCTCAGCCCCGGAGACTTGCATCCGTGGTTAGAAGGATCCAGTCCTGAATCCTGAACCTGCAGCCCTCCAGAAGGTGAGGTAATTGCAGCCACCAGAGGAGCGAGATCCTGGCCTTTGGCGACAGACGTATTCTCTGGTGTATGTGTAGACGAGATCCCGACCATTTTTCCAGGATATCCAGTTGGAAGCACAGAGTAAGAAATCTCCCGTACTGCAGTGCCTCGTAAGAAGCCACCATCTTCCTCAGAAGGCGAATGCATTGATGAACTGACACCCGGGCTGGCTTCAGGACAATCCCGGACTATTGCTTGTATCACCAACGCTTTTTCCTCTGGAAGAAACACCCTCTGCACTTCCGTGTCGAGGATCATTCCCAGAAATGACAATCTCCTGGTAGGTTCCAAATGTGATTTTGGATGATTCAGGATCCAACCATGTTCCTTGAGAAGCTGGGTCGTGAGAGCTATGGACTAACAGCTTCTCCTTGGATGATGCCTTTATCATCAGCAGATCGTTCAGATATGGAATTATATTCACCCCCTGTCTGCGGAGGAGAACCATCATTTCCACCATCACCTTGGTGAATACCCTCAGTGCTGTGGAGAGGCTGAATGGCAGGGCCTGGAATTGAAAATGACAGTCCAACAGTGAGAAGCGGAGATAAGCTTGATGTGGCGGCCAAATCGGAACATGGAGGTATGCATCCTTGATATCCAAGGATACCAGGAATTTCCCTTCCTACAGACTTGATATCACCACCCTCAGAGACTCCATTTTGAACTTTAACTCCCTCAGAAAGGGGTTTAGTGATTTTAAGTTCAGAATGGGCCTGACCGAACCATCCGGTTTCGGTACCACGAAAAGGTTCGAATAGTAACCCTTGTTTTGCATCTGGGGAGGAACTGGTACAATAACCTGTGCCTCCACCAAATTCTGGATAGCTCCCTGTAGGGTAGCCCTGTCTGCCGACAAAGCTGGCAAGCCTAATTCAAAGAACCGATGAGGAGGGCGATCTTGAAATTTCAGCCGGTACCCCTGGGACACAATATCTTGTACCCAGGGATCCATGCCGGACGACACCCAGACGTGGCTGAAATGTCTGAGTCTCGACCCCACCGGCCCTACCTCCAGGTTGCGCGGTCCACCGTCATACTGAGGACTTTGGTGTACCTGAAGTAGGCTTCTGTTCCTGGGAACCTGCAGCAGCAGGTTTCCTGGATTTTGGTCAAGCTCCTCTAAAGAAGGTGTTGGATGGTTTGGCCTTTCTTGTTTTAGCAACCCGAAAGGACTGTGATGCAGCTGAAGAAAAAGGTTTCTTCGTAGCGGGTGCAGCTGAGAGAATAAAAGGTGACTTACCTGCTGTAGCCGTGGAGATCCACGCATCTCCAAAGAGAGCCTGACCTGTGTAGGGCAGGGTCTCCACACCTCTCCTGGATTCCGCGTCGGCAGACCATTGGCGCAGCCACAGTCCTCGTCAAGCTGAGACAGACATGGAAGATATTCCTGCAGCCATTGAACCCAGGTCTTTCATGGATTCCACCATAAATCCTGCAGAATCCTGAATGTTACGTAAAAACAATTCAACGTCACTTTTATCCATTGAATCCAAATCCTCAAGTAATGTGCATGACCGCTTTACTATACCTTTGGAAATCCATGCACAGGCAATAGTAGGACGTAGTATAGCCCCTGAAGCAGTGTATATGGATTTGAGAGTAGTATCAATTATGCGATCAGCCGTCTCCTTTAAGGTGGTAGATCCTGGGACAGGTAAAGCCACCTTTTTTGAGAGTCTGGATACAGATGCATCCACGATGGGTGGGTTTTCCCATTTTTTTCTATCCTCCTCAGGGAAGGGGAAAGCAACCAGAACTCTTCTAGGGATCTGGAATTTTTTTTTCTGGATTTTCCCATGCTTTTTCAAAAATAGCATTTAATTCTTTGGACGCAGGGAAGGTTAGAAAGGCTTTCTTAATGTCAGTGAAGTAAGCCTCCTCAACCTGCTCAGGTGTTGTATCAGCAATACTCAACACATCCCTGATAGCCTCTATCATCAACTGCACCCCTTTAGCAAGAGATATGGCCCCCCTGAGCACATCCCCATCACCGTCTGCCGTGTCAGAATCAGTATCCATGTCATCTTGCATAATCTGGGCAAGAGCGCGTTTGTGGGAACCTACAGAGGGGGGCCCTGAGGTAACAGAACCGGACCAAACTGCCATAGAGTTCTGTAAAACCTGAGTTGCAGATTCATTCTGTGCAACCCTAGTAGAAATCTGAGAAATCATAGATTTGATAAGAGGATAACCATTTAGGCTCCCTTGCTGGTATCTGCGCTAAAACAGTGCAATCCTGATTACATGGAATGAGATCATCCTGAGAGGACATAGCCTCTGTAGCATGACACAGAGTCCCTGGACATAGCTAAATGGAGACACCAAACACTGCACACACACACAGGAGTCTAGACAGAGTTGTACCCCCAAGAATGGTAAGAGAGACACAGATTGGAGCCAACACACACACAGTGCTTTCAAGGCAGAGGGAGACCCCAACCAGCGCTGACTGTGCACCTTAATAGGTTACACAGTCTTTACACAGCCTCCCCCCCCTTCTACAACACCCTGGTACCGTAAGAGATAGCTGGAGTTGCTCTGGAGGGACTGCTCTTCATTGACAGCATTTCTGCAGGCAGGAAAATGGCGCTGAACGCTGCTGGGTCCGCTCTGAGAAGCTCTGCCCCTTAATGGCGCTGTCTTCCCGCTCTTCAGGAGATTATACTGGCCTGAGGATTCATGCTGTCAGCGATACTGGGACACTGACGGGCTTTAGAGGTCAGTGTACGATGTAAGCGCTGGCTCAGGGCGCCGCTCACAGCGCCGCAATATGTACCGCTGAGCCCCGGAGCGCAGTTAGTACTGCGCTCCATGCCCTGTTGCCGCCATCTTCACATCGGCTCCCCGCTTGCTAGGGGGGCCGGTGACTGACTCGCCACTGATCTTCTGGCTCTGTAAGAGGTGGCAGCATGCTGCCGGGGTGATGATCCCCTGTGGCGGTGAACGTTCGATCCCCTCAGGAGCTCAGTGTCCTGTCAGCGGAGATAGTGGCTCAGATCCCACAGGGCAGACACTACTCCCCCCCCTTAGTTCCACGAGGCAGGGAGGCTGTTTCCAGCAGCCTCCCTGTAAAATAAAAAAAAAACTCTAAAATAAGCTTTTTCCAGAGAAGCTCTGTAGAGCTTCCCTAGCTGTGACCGGCTCCTCCAGGCACATTTTCTAAACTGATTCTGGTAGGAGAGGCATAGAGGGAGGAGCCAGCCCACACTCTCAAACTCTTAAAGTGCCAATGGCTCCTAGTGGACCCATCTATACCCCATGGTACTAATGTGGACCCCAGCATCCTCTAGGACGTAAGAGAAAAAGAACTTGCAATAATTCTGGCGTTAAGAACAGAGTAAATCCAAACCCGCTCATATCTAGTCTCAGTTAAACCTATTAAAGGTCAAGATATACATGGACCCATTTGTATATCTCGTTTCTTATCTCAAAATATCTCCCAACTTAACCTCTTCGCTCTTCACAAGGTCTACTTCTCTCATCTACAGCCATTATTCGCTCTCAATCATGAATGCAGGACTTTCTTAGGGCGCCTCCCACTCTGTGGAAAGCCCTCCAGCACACAATAAAACTCTCCTCTAGTCTCCAAGAATTTCCTGAAAACTCAACACTTCAGACAAGCTTATTAAATTCCAGAACCGCTCACATAACCTTCATAAGCTCTCCTATCCAATTACATCCCCTCTGTACAGTCCACACTTATCCTCACTTTCTTCAGTTTCCCATCCTCCTGACACCCAGGCCAACATCACTGTGGGACTTTATCACACAGCCCACCCAGAACCTTTACAATCTGGTGGACCTTAATGCAATAGATAGCACCTATCATTGAGTATTAATGCCTACCTTCCAACAGATTGCAGTCTTGTTTTATCACTGTTGTTACAATTTTCTTTTTTAAATGGCTATTCCTATTTCCTGTTGTAAAGCACAATGGAATTTGCTGTGCTATATAAGAAACTGTTAATAAATAAATATATGTAGCAACTTTCATTAGTAAGTGTTAAGAACAAATGAAGACTTGTCATTTTGCTTAACGGGATGCCAAATTATGTTTGAAGACTTACTGGTTGATTAAGCAATGTAATTTAAATGATGAACTCACTTGTACAAGCAATATATGATGGATCAGAATAGGCTCTGTAATAACCATCTTCACAATCACAACGGGAGGAGCCTTCCTTGTCTGAGAAACTGTGGGCTGGGCACCTGGAGCACTGCAAGTCTTGAGATGAAGATTTATAGAAGCCACGACCACAAGCTAAGAGATAAAATAAAAACATTTCATTTGTACTTGTATTCATTTGTGAACAAAGAACATGTTCATTGCAAAATCCTGCAGATTTTAACATTTAAATATATAAACTTTAAAACTGAAGCTTGTATGTGACACACTGGATATTACTGTTAAAGTGGAGTTTTTTTGTCAACTTTACAGTCTTGATTTCAGCCATTATGAAGCGGATACAGAGTTAGACTAATATCAGTTTGCATAGGGCATAATATACGCAAACTGTTTAGGCATACGCCCACAAAGAAGGCTGAACATGTATGTAGATATGCTGGCATTTTAACACTTCCACCAAGGCCGTCTTAACAGCAGTGTAGGCCCCTGGGCACAGAAATGCACTGGGCCCCCTACCCATCCTCCAGCGGTAGGGGTGGGGGGTGCTATCAGCAGCAGCTTTGATGTAGGGGGGTGTTCTATCTTCTGCTCAGCATGTAGGACCTGGAGCAGTAATTTCTGCTAATTACTCCTTTACTGCACAAATGGGGCTAAACTGTAGATGGGGGCATTTAGCTGAATGAAGGGGCCCCGGTATATGGCTTCCAAGGTGGTAAGAGGTGTTTAATATGTAGGGGAGGGGTGGATAGTGGAGTGGGCTTAATATTCATCATTTTCTAGTGGGAGGGCAGCTTGCTTGACTGCAGATATCTCAAGTTCCTGAAATTAGATTTCTTAGTTTTGAATGGGATAAAAAAATACCTAGAGAGTCCCACCTTTCAGGAGATATTGGGGACTTGGGGATCAGAGCTCAGGAACCAGAGCAATTCACGAATGCAAATATAAAACTGCATACCAGGCGTGTGGTGCTGGAGTAGGGACCAGCTGCTGGAAGGCTGATATCTCTGGTTCTGGGCATAGTAGAGACATCAGACAGAACCCGAGATATCTGGCTGGGAAGAGCAATTAACAGG
This sequence comes from Pseudophryne corroboree, assembly GCF_028390025.1. NCBI lineage: Eukaryota > Metazoa > Chordata > Amphibia > Anura > Myobatrachidae > Pseudophryne > Pseudophryne corroboree. The sequence goes on from NC_086447.1 coordinate 456,402,513, forward strand.
CTTGGATGGGGACCACTGCTTTCAAGTCGGATATCTCCAGTTCCCCATGGCCGATTTTCAAAAATTTGGTATCCCTGGAAATAGGGGACCCTCAGCTATCAGCCTAGGGCCCTTATACTCCTGGGGCCCTTGGGCAAGAGCCCATTGAGCCCATACAAAAAGACGGCCCTGACTTCCACCTGCTTGGAGAGGTGGCATGAAGAAGGGAGGGAGCAATCTAATGTAGGTCAAATAGAATAAAGGGAAAGTTACACCCGTGTCAAAACTATCATTTACTGCTGAAGTACCTTTTTTTTTTTTTTACAAAAATCATGCAAATAAAATTTTGAAAGCATACCGTAATTAAGAAAGAAAGAATCTCATTTTGGTGCACAAGGCGGAATATTTATTAAGTGGAGGCTTATTAGGGATTCTGGCTGCGAGATTTACATGGGCAATAAAATGATAGACTAAAAACGCCATTATTTGCATCTAATATTATTGCCATTTTAAAATACTGCAACAAGAGCTGTTGACAAGCAGCAGCTCTGAACAGTCACCACTTACTAAATATGGATTCAGTAGGATATGCAGGCTGTCGGGATCCCGGCGGTCAGGAGACAGACGCCAGGATCCCGACAGACAGAATACCAGCAGCGAGCGCGTGTCCCCTCGCGGGCTTGATGTGCTTGACACGCTTCAGGCCCAGTGGCGAACTTTGGTCGCCATAAAGTTATATCCCCCCTCGGGTGTTGGGTTTCCGGCTTCTGTATCCTGACAGCCGAACTCCCGACAGCCAACAAAATTAATGCATAACCTAAATATACCCCCAAGAGAGTTATATCTGCTGCATGCATTTTTTATTTTATTTCATGCAAACCTAGTGGATGCATTGTTCACCATAAAAAAATTTCTAGAATTTTGCCTACAATATGCACACAATTTTTCTTCATTTTTTTTTTTAGTGAGTTCATTTTACTTTTATGCAAATGCATTCAGCTCAGCATGAACACCTATATGTAATCATGAAAATAGGTTAGTTAGTTAGTTAGTTGGATAGGTTAGAGCGTTAGGATAGCCTAATGTCTGCCGGGGAGGGGGGGGGGGGGGGGGGGGGGAGATTTTTTTAACCAGTTTGTTTAATGGGTTAATGATATTGCAAAATCAGATTATTATTTATTTATTTTTTGTCAGATGTTAACCTAGTTATTGGTACTTACAGCCATTACCTTAAAGCCCTATGGGGACGGTGAAACAAATCATAAAGCTGGATTTGCAGATGGTATAAATCCACTACTGGGGTATTTTTCGTGTTACCCCCTTTACCTGTATTTAATCACAACTACCTATTATAACTTAACAACTAAAATAAAGACACAGACAACAGTGCTGGCGTTTAAAATCTTTGCCAAATTTATTATTGACAGGTACTATTTTTAATTTTTTTCTTTAAATGGTGGCGGCACTAAAGAACGGACAGGAAAAACAAACACACACACAAAACCAAGCGTTGGTGTTCAACTCTCCACTCCACAACCCACCCGTTCAGGTGGTGTAACCATTTCCCGTCCAGGACAATTGGTTTACGCCATACCCCACTGCAAGGAGAGCGCACCCACTAAAGCCTAAAAACGTAACAACCAACCGTTCTTTACCGCCACATACTGAACCAATTAACCAACCACACAAACTGGGTGGGAGGGTGGGAAAAACAGGAACCAAGAGGCATAATCTGCCTCAGCCTAGTTTCAAAAAAAACTCTCCTCCCCACTTGACCACCATTGGCTGACCACTAATCATGCCATAACAAACAAAAACAATCATAACACATCCTTAAAGTGGCAACCCTCAAAACCCCTTGTGGTTTAATATGACCTCAGTGCTTACATATATATATTCAGCCTTCGGTCGGACTTACGTTTAACATGGGAACCAGCACTGTCAGAGAAACTTTGCTGGATGCCCTGCTAAGCCACATAAGTATGTGTATGCCCCAATGTTAGTCGCACATGCGCACAGCTTAAACAAGGTAGTGAATACTTTTTCTTTTCACTGCAGAGTTAGGCTGCCAATTAAAGGAAAATGGGGATTTACATCATTGCACGCAGAACAGCCCTGGCATGGTTAATAGCAGTGCTACTTTCTTATATATCACTATGGTAACTGGCAAATAAAAGTTAACAAATAGTTTTTGAAAAAGGTGAAATTAATTGTGGTTTTTATACTATTTGTAAAAGTTGTGGGTAAAATTTGGTAACATTGAAGCAGCAACTACAAAGCTATTTAGCCCTTATATTTTTTGAGTAAAATGTTAACAAAACACATATTACCATGTGGTCTTCAGTGGACTGAATATATTAAATGTTTCATTACTAAACACAAAAAAACAGGATTTTGGTACCTACCGGTAAATCCTTTTCTCTTAGTCCGTAGAGGATGCTGGGTACTCCAAAAGGACCATGGGGTATAGACGGATCCGCAGGAGCCTGAGCACACTATAAAGACTTAAACTGGGTGTGAACTGGCTCCTGCCGCTATGCCCCTCCTCCAGACCTCAGTCAGAAAACTGTGCCCAGGAGAGATGGACAGTTCGAGGAAGGAATTTATTGTTATAAACACGGTGAGTGTCTTATCAGCTCACACCTCAAACACACCGTAGAACGTGGCATTCAGTAGAATACCAGCCCACAGCATGAACAAAACACAGCCATATGCTGAGAGAATATGCAACACAAACCGTGTGTCCACATAAGCAAAAATAAGACCCCGCATGCCATGGCATGAAAAAAACGGTAGCAACCGCCTGACAGAGAAAACACACCACCAGGGTGTTACCAAAAAATACTAACTGCAGACACCGTACGCACTGGGACGGGCGCCCAGCATCCTCTACGGACTAAGAGAAAAGGATTTACCGGTAGGTACCAAAATCCTATTTTCTCATACGTCCTAGAGGATGCTGGGGACTCCAAAAGGACCATGGGGTTTATACCAAAGCTCCAAAACGGGCGGGAGAGTGCGGACGACTCTGCAGCACCGAATGAGCAAACAAAAAGGTCCCCAACAATCATGGTATCAAACTCGTAGAGCATAGCAAAAGCGTTTGATCCCGACCAATAATCCGCTCGGCAAAGTTGAACCGCCTAGACTCCTCGGGCATCCGCCCAAGAAGAGCCCATCTTTCCAGTAGAATGGGCTTCCACCGACTTCGGTCACGGCAATCCAAGCATCGAACAACATGCCAAATCGTATCACAGATTCAGCGTGTAACAGACAGCATACTGCAGTCGCCCCAAGCATGTTGGGAGCATACCGGAGAAACAGAGCCTCTATTTCTCCCAACTGAGCCAAATTGGAAACCTAAATATTCAAATCCCCGGTAACACCGAAAAACTTTGAATCAGCTAATGCCGAAGGAACCACCGGCATCAAAAATAGACTGTTTTCTGCGAAACCCAGAAACCACTCTTTGGTAGAACTACAATCCGAGTTTACAAGTCCTCTCTGTCTACTTGGAAGATCAAAGGCTCTTGTGAACAAACCCACCACGTCCGACACCCACCTTACGGACGCCAAAGCCAATAGCATGACCACTTTCCAAGAGAGAATTTTTTTTTCTTAGAAAATAAGGCCATACTGCCCCGAAATGGAGCCTAACTGTAGGCTGGCATCCACAATGGCTTGCAAGTATGGATAAGAACGACCTAGCAGAAAGTCTTCCGTAGGAACCATCCTGGATTCACACCAAGACACAGAAATACGCCAACCACGGTGGAAAGGCTTTGCCGTTACTTCTGTCCTAGCCTGAAACATTGAGGAAACGGCTTCACTGAGAACATCCTTCCGGCTTAGAATATGGCATTCAACTGCCACGCCGTCAGACGCAGTCGCGGTAAGTCCTGATACACGCCCTGATCTAGTTGTAACAGTTCCTCACGTAAAGGAAGAGGGCAGGAAACTCCCATGAGCAAATCATGAAAAACTGGATAGCAAAACCTCCTTGGCTAAATCAGATCCGAGAGGATCGCCTGAACCTATGTTCTTCTTACGTTTATCACCTTCCGAAAAAATGAAATAGGAGAGGCCACATAGACCAACTAAAAACACCCACGGTGTCACGAGGGTGTCCCTTGCCTGAGGCCTCTCGTTGAAGCGAGACACCAACATGACCAATTGCGACCATCCACAAAAGTTATCACGTCTGTGAAAACTTCGACGATGACTGAATTTTTCGCCGGATGGAGATCGCGTCAGCAGAGGAAATCTATTTCTCCTTCGCCAACCACCGGAATAAATACTTCCAGACTTTTTGCCCCACGGCAAAACTGTGCATCTTCTGCCATTGCCGCTTTTCTCCTTGTTCCGCCATAGTGGCTTACTCACGCCATTGCTGATAAGTGGTCTGGCAGAACTAACATGGGCCAAACACGAAGAATACGTTAGTCGAAAATATCTTTTAAATCAAGAAAGCTTATTGCAGACAAGCTTTCCAACTTAACCTTAACCTCTGGAAATACGTCCCTTGCAAGGCCTGCTCCCCAGCCTCGGAGATCGTTATGCACGGATATCAGGATCTTACCTTGGATCCCGAACCTTCATCCCTCTAGAAGGAGAGAACCGAGCAGACACCACAGGAGTGATGTCCTGGCCTTTAGGATTATATTCCAGTGCATGTGCAGGTGAAACGCGGACCACAATTTTAAATGGCCCCTTGAAAGCCACTCTGGCAGTAGACGTGCTCACCAAAACAGACCTCGTAGGCCGCACCCATCTGTTTTAGTAACAGAACATATTGATGAAGTGTCCCAGCAAAGCTGATCCAACAATGTATCCTCAGACCTCTTTCCACAGGAAAAAACCCCGAACAATAACCGGGCAGTATCTACTCTGAAACCCACCTCCGACAACTGTGTCGGTGGGAACAACAGCCAATCCCTGTGTCGAAGAACAGTCAGAGAGAAACAACGATTTGCACCTTTATACAGGGACAACCGGACAATGTCCTGAACCTGACGCACCTCTTTATGACGTAGCATACTACCTCCCCAACCAGAGGGGAACGGCAAGATCCATTAGAAAAAACAGTAAGGGGAACAACCGTAACTCAGAATGCTCCCCCTTTTGATTCTATAAATAACTCAGAAGTCTTAGTCCATTCCTGGACTAACTGAAATTATTAGACTAGCGCTCACCGGAGTGGGAACTAGCCAGATAGACTCAGCGATAAGTGGTGGATGTGTTGGAAACAGAAAACGACATCCACTTCTGCGAACCTACCAAGGCTGCAGAACTCTTACCTTCCAACCTTCCACTGTCTGCACAGAAAGGAAAAAAGCACAGTATCGAACCGGTTAAAACGACTGCATCTCACAAAAGAATGCGTCACCAACCGTTGTGAAGGAGGCTAACTCACGAAGGTAGACTTACCAGGTGTATCCGCCGAGAGTGACTGAACAGAGGGCTCACCAAACAGCTGTATACCTCCCCCGAGTATCTCTCGGAGACCACCTCAGCATTTTCCCGGCTACACCTCCTGCTGTCACACGGCAGCCTGCTGCAATGTTATAAGTAGAAACAACATAAGCAAGTTTACACTCTGGGTAGGGTAATTCTATCGGATGCCTACCCGAATACAACCCTCCCTCATGTGCATGCAATGCAAATAAGGCCAAAGTAACGTGCCCCCGATGTGGATCTACCAGGAACGTTATGGTCGATAGAAACTGAGTAAATGTCGACAGCAAGGAGTAGTAAGCAGTCAAAAAATAATAATAATCTTAGAACCCCGAGGGGTCTGAGGGAAGTATACATATACAATTTCAATAACACTCCCCCCCACATATACATATATCTCTATCTCTATCTCTATCTCTATCTATCTATATATATATATCTATATACATACATATACACACACAGGTACAAGGCAATAACAGCCTGTTCATTTTTCTACCCCGGAAATACCGTTGATGCCGACAGGGCATCCACCAACAACTGTGTCTCCCCTAGCGCATTGACTTGTTTTCAAGCACACAAAACCAACCTGCTAATACTTAATTTTTTTTTTCAATCAAGTACCGCCAAGCGTCGGCGAAGCCGACAGTTATCCCCACAGCAGCTTGTGACAAAGCCCTAACACCTGTCGACATATGTCGACTAACTGATAGTGGGTAAAACACCGGGAAACAGTGAGTTAATGTATCACAACAAGGATTATGCGTCCATTATTAAACATAATGCTATATGACACCCATATAGCATTAAACACTCTGTGCCCCCCCTCCTTCTTACTATACAGTAAATCCTGGTGGGGACCTGAGGAAAATGGCGTTGACTCCTCTGTGAGGGCTAAGCTCTGCCCCTCCCGGCGCGCTTAAGCCCGCTCAATTAAAATAAGAATTTACTTACCGATAATTCTATTTCTCATAGTCCGTAGTGGATGCTGGGGACTCCGTCAGGACCATGGGGAATAGCGGCTCCGCAGGAGACAGGGCACAAAAAGTAAGCTTTTAGGATCACATGGTGTGTACTGGCTCCTCCCCCTATGACCCTCCTCCAAGCCTCAGTTAGGTACTGTGCCCGGACGAGCGTACACAATAAGGAAGGATCTTGAATCCCGGGTAAGACTCATACCAGCCACACCAATCACACCGTACAACTTGTGATTTGAACCCAGTTAACAGTATGATAACAACGAAGAAGCCTCTAAAAAGATGGCTCACAACAATAATAACCCGATTTTTGTAACAATAACTATGTACAAGTATTGCAGACAATCCGCACTTGGGATGGGCGCCCAGCATCCACTACGGACTATGAGAAATAGAATTATCGGTAAGTAAATTCTTATTTTCTCTAACGTCCTAGTGGATGCTGGGGACTCCGTCAGGACCATGGGGATTATACCAAAGCTCCCAAACGGGCGGGAGAGTGCGGATGACTGCAGCACCGAATGAGAGAACTCCAGGTCCTCCTTAGCCAGAGTATCAAATTTGTAAAATTTTACAAACGTGTTCTCCCCTGACCACGTAGCTGCTCGGCAAAGTTGTAATGCCGAGACCCCTCGGGCAGCCGCCCAAGATGAGCCCACCTTCCTTGTGGAGTGGGCATTTACAGATTTAGGCTGTGGCAGGCCTGTTACAGAATGTGCAAGTTGGATTGTGCTACAGATCCAACGAGCAATCGTCTGCTTAGACGCAGGAGCACCCATCTTGTTGGGTGCATACAGGATAAACAGCGAGTCAGATTTTCTGACTCCAGCCGTCCTTGAAATATATATTTTCAATGCTCTGACAACGTCCAGCAACTTGGAGTCCTCCAAGTCGCTAGTAGCCGCAGGCACCACAATAGGCTGGTTCAAGTGAAAAGCCGAAACCACCTTAGGCAGAAACTGAGGACGCGTCCGCAGTTCTGCCCTGTCCGAATGGAAAATCAGATATGGGCTTTTGTACGATAAAGCCGCCAACTCTGATACTCTTCTGGCTGAAGCCAGGGCCAGTAGCATGGTTACTTTCCATGTAAGATACTTCACATCTACCGATTTGAGCGGCTCAAACCAATGGGATTTGAGAAAATCCAAAACTACGTTGAGATCCCACGGTGCCACTGGAGGCACAATCGGGGGCTGTATATGTAGTACACCTTTGACAAAGGTTTGTACTTCAGGCACTGAAGCCAATTCTTTCTGGAAGAAAATCGATAAGGCCGAAATTTGAACCTTAATAGACCCCAATTTGAGGCCCATAGACAATCCTGCCTGCAGGAAATGTAGGAAATCGACCCAATTGAAATTCCTCCGTTGGGGCCTTCTTGGCCTCACACCACGCAACATATTTTCTCCAAATGCGGTGATAATGTTGTGCGGTCACTTCCTTCCTGGCTTTAATCAAGGTAGGAATAACTTCCTCTGGAATGCCCTTTTCTTTTAGAATCCGGCGTTCAACCGCCATGCCGTAAAACGCAGTCGCGGTAAGTCTTGGAACATACAAGGTCCCTGCTGAAGCAGATCCCTTCTTAACGGTAGAGGCCACGGCTCTTCCGTGAGCATCTCTTGAAGTTCCGGGTACCAAGTCCTTCTCGGCCAATCCGGAGCCACGAGTATTGTTCTTACTCCCCGTAGCCGTATAATTCTCAGTACCTTTGGTATGAGAGGCAGAGGAGGAAACACATACACGGACTGGTACACCCACGGTGTTACCAGAGCGTCCACAGCTATTGCCTGAGGGTCTCTTGACCTGGCGCAATATCTGTCCAGTTTCTTGTTGAGGCGGGACGCCATCATGTCCACCTTTGGTTTTTCCCAACGGTTCACAATCATGTGGAAGACTTCTGGATGAAGTCCCCACTCTCCCGGGTGGAGGTCGTGTCTGCTGAGGAAGTCTGCTTCCCAGTTTTCCACTCCCGGAATGAACACTGCTGACAGTGCTATGACATGATTTTCCGCCCAGCGAAGAATCCTTGCAGCTTCTGTCATTGCTCTTCTGCTTTTCGTGCCGCCCTGTCTGTTTACGTGGGCGACTGCCGTGATGTTGTCCGACTGGATCAACACCGGCTGACCCTGAAGCAGCGGTTTTGCCAGGCTTAGAGCATTGTAAATCGCTCTTAGCTCCAGTATATTTATGTGAAGAGACGTCTCCAGGTTCGACCACACGCCCTGGAAGTTTCTTCCCTGTGTGACTGCTCCCTAGCCTCGTAGGCTGGCATCCGTAGTCACCAGGACCCAGTCCTGTATGCCGAATCTGCGGCCCTCTAACAGATGGGCACTCTGCAACCACCACAGAAGAGACACCCTTGTTCTTGGTGACAGTGTTATCCGCTGATGCATGTGCAGATGCGATCCGGACCATTTGTCCAGCAGATCCCACTGAAATATTCGTGCGTGGAATCTGCCGAATGGAATTGCTTCGTAAGAAGCCACCATCTTTCCCAGGACTCTTGTACATTGATGTACTGACACATTTCCTGGTTTTAGGAGGTTCCTGACAAGTTCGGATAACTCCCTTGCTTTCTCCTCCGGGAGAAACACCTTTTTCTGAACAGTGTCCAGAATCATTCCCAGGAACAGCAGACGTGTCGTCGGGGTCAATTGAGATTTTGGAAGATTCAGAATCCACCCGTGTTGTTGAAGCACTACTTGGGTTAGTGCTACTCCGACTTCCAGCTGTTCTCTGGACCTTGCCCTTATCAGGGGATCGTCCAAGTAAGGGATAATTAATACGCCTTTTCTTCGTAGAAGAACCATCATTTCGGCCATTACCTTGGTAAAGACCCGAGGTGCCGTGGACAAACCAAACGGCAGCGTTTGAAACTGATAATGACAGTTTTGTATCACGAACCTGAGATACCCTTGGTGTGAAGGGTAAATTGGGACATGCAGATAAGCATCTTTTATGTCCAGGGACACCATGAAGTCCCCTTCTTCCAGATTCGCTATCACTGCTCTGAGTGACTCCATCTTGAACTTGAATTTCTGTATGTACAGGTTCAAGGATTTCAGATTTAGAATAGGTCTTACCGAACCGTCCGGCTTCGGTACCACAAATAGTGTGGAATAATACCCCTTTCCCTGTTGTAGGAGGGGTACCTTGACTATCACCTGCTGAGAATACAGCTTGTGAATGGCTTCCAATACCGTCGCCCTTTCTGAGGGAGACGTTGGTAAAGCAGACTTTAGGAACCGGCGAGGGGGAGACTTTTCGAATTCCAACTTGTAACCCTGAGATACTACCTGCAGGATCCAAGGGTCCACCTGTGAGCGCGCCCACTGTGTGCTGAAAATCTTTAGTCGACCCCCCACCGCCCCTGAGTCCGCTTGCACAGCCCCAGCGTCATGCTGAGGGCTTTGTAGAAGCCGGGGAGGGCTTCTGTTCGTGGGAAGTAGTTGCTTGCTGCACCCTCTTACCCCTTCCTTTGCCTCTGGGCAAATATGACTGTCCTTTTGCCCGCTTGTTCTTATAGGAACGAAAGGACTGCGGCTGAAAAGACGGTGTCTTTTTCTGTTGGGAGGTGACCTGAGGTAAAAAAGTGGATTTTCCGGCTGTTGCCGTGGCCACCAGATCCGATAGACCGACCCCAAATAATTCCTCTTCTTTATACGGCAATACTTCCATATGCCGTTTGGAATCCACATCACCTGACCACTGTCGCGTCCATAAACTTCTTCTGGCAGATATGGACATCGCACTTACTCTCGATGCCAGAGTGCAAATATCCCTCTGAGCATCTCGCATATAAAGAAAAGCATCCTTTAATTGCTCTATAGTCCATAAAATACTGTCCCTATCCAGGGTATCAATATTTTCAGTCAGGGAATCCGACCACACCACCCCAGCACTGCACATCCAGGCTGAGGCTATTGCTGGTCGCAGTATAACACCAGTATGTGTGTATATACTCTTCAGGGTAGTTTCCAGCCTCCTATCAGCTGGATCCTTGAGGGCGGCCGTATCAGGAGACGGTAACGCCACTTGTTTTGATAAGCGTGTGAGCGCCTTATCCACCCTAGGGGGTGTTTCCCAGCGCGCCCTAACCTCTGGTGGGAAAGGGTATAATGCCAATAACTTCTTTGAAATTAGCAGTTTTCTATCGGGGTTAACCCACGCTTCATCACACACGTCATTCAATTCCTCTGATTCTGGAAAAGCTACAGGTAGTTTTTTCACACCCCACATAATACCCCCCTTTGAGGTACCTGCAGTATCAGAGATATGCCGTGATCATATAACGTGTGGCCCTATTGGAAAATACGTTTCTTTCTTCACCGTCGACACTAGATTCATCTGTGTCGGTACCTGTGTCGACTGACTGAGGTAAGGGACGTTTTACAGCCCCTGACGGTGCCTGAGACGCCTGGACAGGTACTAACTGGTTTTCCGGCCGTCTCATGTCGTCAACTGACTTTTGCAGCGTGCTAACATTATCACGTAATTCCATAATTAAAGCCATCCATTCCGGTGTCGACTCCCTAGGGGGTGACATCACCATTACCGGCAATTGCTCCGCCTCCACACCAACATCGTCCTCATACATGTCGACACACACGTACCGACACACAGCAGACACACAGGGAATGCTCTTATCGAAGACAGGACCCCACTAGCCCTTTGGGGAGACAGAGTGAGAGTTTGCCAGCACACACCAAAGCGCTATAAAAATGTATATAAACAACCCTAAAAGGTGTTGTTTCTGTTATATGCGCTTAATATATAAAAATATCGCCAAAATATGCCCCCCTTCTCTGTTTTACCCTGTTTCTGTAGTGCAGTGCAGGGGAGAGTCCTGGGAGCCTTCCTCACAGCGGAGCTGAGCAGGAAAATGGCGCTGTGTGCTGAGGAGAATAGGCCCCGCCCCCTAAAACGGCGGGCTCTTCTCCCGGAGTTTGCGATATATGGCAGGGGTTAAATACATCCATATAGCCTCAAGGGCTATATGTGATGTATTTTAGCCATAGAAAAAGGTATTATACATTGCTGCTCAGGGCGCCCCCCCCAGCGCCCTGCACCCTCAGTGACCGCTGGTGTGAAGTGTGCCGACAACAATGGCGCACAGCTGCAGTGCTGTGCGCTACCTTATGAAGACTGAAAGTCTTCTGCCGCCTGTTTCCGGACCTCTGGACCTCTTCAACTTCGGCATCTGCAAGGGGGGTCGGCGGCACGGCTCCGGGACCGGACTCCATGGCTGGGCCTGTGTTCGATCCCTCTGGAGCTAATGGTGTCCAGTAGCCTAAGAAGCAAATCCATCCTGCACGCAGGTGAGTTCACTTCTCTCCCCTAAGTCCCTCGTAGCAGTGAGCCTGTTGCCAGCAGGACTCACTGAAAATAAGAAACCTAAAAAACTTTTTCTAAGCAGCTCTTTATGAGAGCCACCTAGATTGCACCCTGCTCGGACGGGCACAAAAACCTAACTGAGGCTTGGAGGAGGGTCATAGGGGGAGGAGCCAGTACACACCATGTGATCCTAAAAGCTTACTTTTTGTGCCCTGTCTCCTGCGGAGCCGCTATTCCCCATGGTCCTGACGGAGTCCCCAGCATCCACTAGGACGTTAGAGAAATATAAATATATATAACCCCCTAAAACTAGCTGGGGACCCTATATACAGGGGGTAACCCCCTGTATAACTTACTTTTTGTCCCAAATCAGCCCAGGACGCCCCTCCTGCGCCCTGCACCCACGGAAGCCGTTGGTGTGTGCACGCTGCGGTCTCCCAGCGGGGCGAAGACACCCGGTGTCCGGGTATGTTCCCCCACCCGGGATCCTTTTATCAATGCCGGACAGGGCGCTCCCCCTCAGCGCCCTGCACCCTGGAGGCCGACGAGGAGCGGGAACAGAGAACGCAGCCCTACCGCTGCCTCCCCCTCCCGTTCGCGGCGCACTGGCGGGGCGGGCGCCGAAGCATGTCCCCCCCCCATCAGTGATTACATTTTTTAAATGTTACCAAGTGCGCTCCCCCCCCCCCCCCCCCCAGCGCCCTGCAGGCCCGTTGGAGTGCGGGAGCAGGGAGCGCAGCTGCTGCTCCCTCCCGTTCACGGCGCACTGGCGGGGTGGGCACCGAAGTATGTCCCCCCGCCAGTGATATTACTGATTTTATTATATGCTGCCCAGGGCGCTCGGGGGCACCCTGCAGGTGATGGAAAGCGCGGGAGCGCAGCGCTACCGCTGTCTCTCCCCCCTGCGACACGCTGGCGGGGTGAACATACGCTGTGCCCAGGCACCATAATATGTCCCCCGCCAGCCTTATAGACTGTCAGCAACATGCCCCCAGGGCACTCCCCCCCCCCCCCCAGCGCCCCGGCACCCTGCCAGAGACGTTGGTGTGTGGGAGCATGGAGCGCAGCCCTACTGCTGCTGTTACCTCCGTTACTGAAGTCTTCTGCCGTCGCTGAAGTCTTCTTTTCTTCCAACACTCACCCGGCTTCTTTCTTCTGGCTTTTGTGAGGGGATTGACGGCGTGGCTCCGGGAACAAGCAGCTAGGCGCACCAAGTGATCGAACCCTCTGGAGCTAATGGTGTCCAGTAACCGAGAAGCAGAGCCTTTAAACTAAGAAGAAGTGGGTCCTGCTTCTCTCCCCTCACTCCCACGATGCAGGTAGCCTGTAGCCAGCAGGTCTGCCTGAAAATAAAAAACCTAAATATAAAGTCTTTAGAGAAACTCAGGAGAGTGTGTGACCCATCACTCCTGGGCACAAAGTCTAACTGAGGTCTGGAGGAGGGGCATAGAGGGAGTGGCCAGTTCACACCCAGTTTAAGTCTTTATAGTGTGCCCAGGCTCCTGCGGATCAGTCTATACCCCATGGTCCTTTTGGAGTCCCCAGCATCCTCTAGGACGTATGAGAAACTATATGAAAGATGGAGTGGAAATAGTTTCCATAAAAGGAATGGTTACTCAAACTACGTCTTTATCAGGCAACTCAAATGGTTTGTTAAATAATTGTTTAGTTATTTGACTTTGATATATTTTTTTGGCATAAAAACTACTAGAATGTATAGATCAAAGACAAAGGATACAGACAACACTAAATACTACAAGTCACAAACAGGTGCAGTTAAAGTCATCACGTAAAATATACATATCAATATAACTACACTCTTATTTTCCATTGTAACAAACAAACAAACCAAAAAACAACCATATGTATTAAGATTTTATAATTTTCAGCATATTAATGAATAATATGAAGTATCTGTGCTCATACCCACTTCTTTACACATTTTTAAACCTACAGCATGCAAGGGAGAAGTATTAGCAGTATAATTGTGCCAAGGCAATTTTGCTTTTCTATGCTAGTTTTTCCTTTTCACAGAACAGCTTATACAAAACGAAGAGAACCAATTTCACATTACAGAATGCTACAAATGTCAAAGCAATAAAGTCACGATGGTGAAATGTCATTTATATTTCAAAATTAACATGTAAAAAAATGCCACAAGCTTGTGGTATTTTAGATGTCAGATGTAAATGTGTACACTGGCAGCGTAGAGAGAAACTGGGAGAGAGACAGACACCTGGGAGGCCAACAGGCAGCAATGAAAATGCAGTCAAAGCTTTGCATAATGTATTCTTGTTGTATTTAAGCTTAGTTTATTTGGCTTTCACAGGTTATTGCACTAATGCCATGCAAAGTATCAGCATTAGGAAACATCAGTGTAAACTGCAGAAAAGAAACTTACTTAACTTACTAACGCATAGTCAGTCGTTCTCATGCATTTACAAAAAGTGCCATGTATATTTATCAGACCTTTCATTTCATCACTTTGAAACGCTAAACACATGCCAAATACGAAGATGGATCAAAAGATAAAAAGAAAAGTAACCTACTGCCAAGCATTTCATTTAAATAATCAAATGCCATTGCTTGGATATTAAATGGCTTGTTTTTTTATGTGTTAGAAAGACTTAAAATAGCTAAGAATTTCATATAATGTATAACATTTTGAAAATCAACATTGCAAACACTAAGCTAATCATTTGGTAACATTATTTGCAAGAGCAGTAAAAAAATTAGAAAACACGGATATTAAACCCTGCTAACATGCTGTATGAGCAAATAGCGAATCTTTTTGATAGTAGAAACATCAGGCATATGAATTATCAATACCTGAAACTGGATATTTTAATATAGCCACAATTAATGAAGACTTCCCATGAAGCACCTTTCTTGTGCAAAATAAAATATTGTACCTTTGTAATATTGTACAGTTTTCCCATATATGCACTGGGCCCTTGTATGGCTCACGTCCCAAAGTGTAACCTTCGACGTGTGCTCAACATGGCTGCCTCATCTGGTATGCTTGTGGATGGAATGATACATAGACCTGGTGGTTTTGTAGGAACCCTACTCTGAACTTTAGGACTCCGAAATCAGCCCCATTTTGTGTCATCTCTTCTAGGGGTGTACTATTCCACCCTGGGTAATCCTACACTGTGCGTCCAAGATGGCTGCCGCACCTGGTATCTTGTGAGGGTGGAATACACAACCTTTGGAAGTTATTACCCAAAATGCCTATACCAATTATGCATTATGCTTTCTGTGTGCTTAAGGTTTTCTTATGTCTGTGTGGCTTATCTATTGCTGTATTACTTAAATCCTCTGTATTATGGGCATTGTTTTTGATGTCTGTAAAGCGCCCCGAGTGCTGTTGGAGAAAGAGCGCTATATAAATAAAATTATTATCTGCATATGTTATTAATCTATAAACCCCTAAGGATATACACAAACATTCTAATGGATAAAAATAGAAGAAATCAGAGGGAATAAAGTGTCAGACAATCAAATTTTTTATGTAGTGCTTCAGAAATCTTAGTTAAAATATATATGGTTTAATAGCTGTAGGAATCACTAGGATCTGGGCATGATCAACCCGTATCACTTTTAGGCTTCCCCTGCAGTGTAGTACACTCTAAGTATATAAGGGGAGATGTACTGTAAGAAGAGGTGGTGTCAAATATGCTATAACTCAGTGGCTCTTAGACTGTGTGCCGTAGCACCATGGGGTGCCTCAGGACACTTGCAGGGGTGCCTTGGATTGGTGGTCCAGGACCAATTCATATTATTTATGGTCAATGTAATGTGCAAAACCAGTGCTGGTGGCTGCCATTCATAAAATGTGGACAAACACAAGCAAATCTTGTCCTCCGCCACTTAACTGGACCCAAGGATGACATATAAAACATGTTACTTAATTTAATATGTATTTCTAAACTGTTGGCTATGGGGTGGCGTGAAAAAAAATTATGATACTCTAGGGTGCCGTGATTCAAAAAAGTTTGAGAAACACTGCTATAACCTATTTGACACTTGAAACAAACTGCGGTTTGTATAAAGGCTGATGACATACAGAAAAATGACTTATCTATGTAATCTGCACACATCTAACAATTTCGCTGTTACCATACTTAATATAAATATATACACATACATACATACATACATACATACATACATGTATTTATACAAACCTGCAGCAGCTTCTGAGGTCTGGCTGCACATTGGAGATCTCCTGATGCTTGCAAGGTCAGCGTGGATAGTCAAGATATAATAACACAGTTTTAAGACACAAGTGGTAAGGGTCACCACGGGGAGGGGGGGCATTTGTATTCTCCACTTCGACAGTCGAGATATTGATAACTATTCGCTTTATTGCTTCCTGTTCCTGCTTTACAACTCAATAGGAAGCGGAGCAGAAGAGCTATAGCGGCACTTTAAGTGCCACTATAGTACATCTCCCTGATAGTTCTCAATGTGGATTCTTAAGCATGGACACATTAGGATGCAGTCAAAATTCAGGCAGTCAGGATGCCGTCAGAAGATTGACAGTAGTATCCCGAGTGTCAGAATCCTAACACGTTCCGGAGGCGAGTACTGGGGATAAGGTTAAGCAGTAGTGGGAGGGTTAGGCTTAGGCTGCCTTAGGGGACTGTTAGGGTGCGGGAGGGTGAAAATACTTACCAGGATCTGTCATGATTCTGGCAGTCGGGATTTCGCAGTTGGTCTGACTGTCTGGTTATGAAATCCCGTCAGTCAGGATCCCATACCAAACTTAACAAATTAACTCACGAGTAGGCGTGCATAAGCAGATCTGCATTTTTTCTTGAACAGGTTGATTGAATTTGTACAAAAATGTAAAAATTCAGAATGTGTTGACTCTCATCAATTATATTTGTAAATGATTTGACAATGATCAAGCCTGTTTGCCAATGTCTAAAAGAGCTCAAGCTTAAATTGACGAGTTAACATTTTGTGAGCCTCTAACACAAGCAGCTCACGTGAAACACATTCATGTGAAGTAAAATGAAAACTAAAGTATTTTGTAGCACAAAATAAGAATTTACTCACCGGTAATTCTATTTCTCGTAGTCCGTAGTGGATGCTGGGAACTCCGTAAGGACCATGGGGAATAGACGGGCTCCGCAGGAGACTGGGCACTCTAAAAGAAAGATTAGGTACTATCTGGTGTGCACTGGCTCCTCCCTCTATGTCCCTCCTCCAGACCTCAGTTAGGGAAACTGTGCCCGGAAGAGCTGACACAACAAGGAAAGGATTTGGAATCCAGGGTAAGACTCATACCAGCCACACCAATCACACCGTACAACTTGTGATAACCTTACCCAGTCAACAGTATGAACAACAACTGAGCCTCACTAAACGGATGGCTCATAACAATAACCCTTAGTTAAGCAATAACTATATACACATATTGCAGAAAGTACGCACTTGGGACGGGCGCCCAGCATTCACTACGGACTACGAGAAATAGAATTACCGGTGAGTAAATTCTTATTTTCTCTGACTTCCTAGTGGATGCTGGGAACTCCGTAAGGACCATGGGGATTATACCAAAGCTCCCAAACGGGCGGGAGAGTGCGGATGACTCTGCAGCACCGAATGAGCAAACTCAAGGTCCTCCTCAGCCAGGGTATCAAACTTGTAGAATTTAGCAAATGTGTTTGAACCCGACCAAGTAGCAGCTCGGCAAAGCTGTAAAGCCGAGACCCCTCGGGCAGCCGCCCAAGAAGAGCCCACCTTCCTTGCGGAATGGGCTTTTACTGATTTAGGATGCGCCAGTCCAGCCGCAGAATGTGCCAGCTGAATCGTGCAACAGATCCAGCGAGCAATAGTCTGCTTTGAAGCAGGAGCACCCAGCTTGTTGGGTGCATGCAGGATAAATAGCGAGTCAGTTTTTCTGACTCCAGCCGTCCTGGAAACATAAATTTTCAAAGCCCGGACTACGTCCAGCAACTTGGAATCCTCCAAGTCCCGAGTAGCCGCAGGCACCACAATAGGTTGGTTCAAATGAAACGCTGATACCACCTTTGGGAGAAATTGGGGACGAGTCCTCAATTCTGCCCTGTCCATATGGAAGATCAGATATGGGCTTTTACATGACAAAGCCGCCAATTCTGGCACATGCCTAGCCGAAGCGAAGGCCAACAGCATGACCACTTTCCACGTGAGATACTTTAGCTCCACGGTCTTAAGTGGCTCAAACCAGTGTGATTTCAGGAAATCCAACACAACATTAAGATCCCAAGGTGCCACTGGAGGCACAAAAGGGGGCTGAATATGCAGCACTCCCTTAACAAACGTCTGAACTTCAGGCAGTGAAGCCAGTTCTTTTTGAAAGAAAATAGATAGGGCCGAAATCTGGACCTTTATGGACCCCAATTTTAGGCCTATAGACACCCCTGACTGTAGGAAGTGCAGAAAACGACCCAGCTGGAATTCCTCAGTTGGGGCCTTCCTGGCCTTACACCAAGCGACATATTTCCGCAATATGCGGTGATAATGCTTTACAGTCACATCCTTCCTAGCTTTTATCAGCGTAGGAATCACTTAATCTGGAATGCCCTTTTCCGTTAGGATCCGGCGTTCAACCGCCATGCCGTCAAACGCAGCCGCGGTAAGTCTTGGAACAGACAGGGCCCCTGCTGTAACAGGTCTTGTCTGAGAGGCAGAGGCCATGGGTCCTCTGAGATCATTTCTCGTAGTTCTGGGTACCAAGTTCTTCTTGGCCAATCCGGAACGAGGAGTATAGTTTTTACTCCTCTCTTTCTTACTATCCTCAGCACCTTGGGTATGAGAGGAAGAGGAGCGAACACATAAACCGACTGGTACACCCACGGTGTCACTAGTGCGTCCACAGCTATCGCCTGAGGGTCCCTTGACCTGGCGCAATATTTTTTTAGCTTTTTGTTGAGGCGGGACGCCATCATGTCCACCTGTGGCAGTTCCCAGCGATTTACAATCTGTGTGAAGACTTCTTGATGAAGTCCCCACTCTCCCGGGTGGAGGTCGTGCCTGCTGAGGAAGTCTGCTTCCCAGTTGTCCACTCCCGGAATGAACACTGCTGACAGTGCTAGCACGTGATTCTCCGCCCATCGAAGAATCCTTGTGGCTTCTGCCATTGCCATCCTGCTTCTCGTGCCGCCCTGGCGGTTTACATGGGCGACCGCCGTGATGTTGTACTGGGTGGTTTTGAAGCAGGGGCTCTGCTTGACTCAGGGCGTTGTAAATGGCCCTTAGTTCCAGTATATTTATGTGTAGTGAAGTCTCCAGACTTGACCACTGTCCTTGGAAGTTTCTTCCCTGAGTGACTGCCCCCCATCCTCGGAGGCTTGCATCCGTGGTCACCAGGACCCAGTCCTGTATGCCGAACCTGCGGCCCTCGAGAAGATGAGCACTCTGCAGCCACCACAGCAGAGACACCCTGGCCCTTGGGGACAGGGTGATCAACCGATGCATCTAAAGATGCGATCCGGACCATTTGTCCAACAGATCCCACTGAAAGATCCTTGCATGGAACCTGCCGAAGGGAATTGCTTTGTAAGAACCCACCATCTTTCCCAGGACTCGCGTGCAGTGATGCACCGACACCTGTTTTGGTTTCAGGGGGTCCCTGACCAGAGATGATAATTCCTGGGCCTTCTCCACCGGGAGAAACATCTTCTTCAGTTCTGTGTGAAGAATCATGCCCAGGAAAAGCAGACGCGTCACAGGAATCAGCTGCGACTTTGGGATATTCAGAATCCAGCCGAGCTGTTGCAACACTTCCTGAGAGTGCTACGCTGATCAACAACTGCTCTCTGGACCTCGCCTTTATGAGGAGATCGTCCAAGTACGGGATAATTATAACTCCCTTCTTCCGAAGGAGTATCATCATTTCGGCCATTACCTTGGTAAATATTCTCGGTGCCGTGGAGAGACCAAACGGCAACGTCTGGAATTGGTAATGACAGTCTTGTACCACAAACCTGAGGTATTCCTGGTGAGGTGGGTAAATGGGGACATGCAAGTAAGCATCCTTGATGTCCAGCGACACCATAAAATCCCCCTCTTCCAGGCTTGCAATAACCGCCCTGAGCGATTCCATTTTGAACTTGAACTTCTTTATATAAGTGTTCAAGGATTTTAAATTCAGGATGGGTCTCACCGAACCGTCCGGTTTCGGTACCACAAACATTGTGGAATAGTAACCCCTGCCTTGTTGAAGGAGGGGGACCTTGATTATCACCTGCTGGAGGTACAGCTTGTGAATTGCCGCCAGTACTACCTCCCTTTCCTTGGGAGCAGCTGGCAAGGCTGATTTGAGGTAACGGCGAGGGGGAGTCGCCTCGAACTCCAGCTTGTATCCCTGAGATACAATTTGTACAGCCCAGAGATCCACTTGTGAGCGAACCCACTGGTTGCTGAAGTTTCGGAGACGCGCCCCCACCGCACCTGGCTCCGCCTGTGGAGCCCTAACGTCATGCGGTTGACTTAGTGGAAGCAGGGGAGGATTTTTGTTCCTGGGAACTGGCTGCCTGGTGCAGCTTCTTTCCTCTACCCTTGCCTCTGGCCAGAAAGGATGTTCCTCTGACTCGCTTGCCTTTCTGAGGCCGAAAGGACTGCATTTGATAACACGGTGCTTTCTTAGGCTGTGAGGGAACCTGAGGTAAAAAAGTCGACTTCCCAGCAGTTGCTGTGGATACGAGGTCCGAGAGACCGTACCCAAACAATTCCTCACCCTTATAAGGCAAAACCTCCATGTGTTTTTTAGAATCAGCATCACCTGTCCACTGCCGAGTCCATAATACTCTCCTGGCAGAAATGGACATTGCATTAAATCTAGATGCCAGCAGGCAAATGTCCCTCTGTGCATCCCGCATATATAAGACGACGTCTTTTATATGTACGATGGTTAGCAAAACAGTATCCCTGTCGAGGGAATCAATGTTGTCTGACAGGGTATCAGTCCATGCTGCTGCAGCACTACACATCCAGGCTGAAGCAATAGCAGGTCTCAGTAGAGTACCAGAGTGTGTATACACAGACTTCAGGATAGCTTCCTGCTTTCTATCCGCAGGATCCTTTAGGGCGGCCGTATCCTGAGACGGCAGTGCCACCCTTTTAGATAAGCGTGTTAGCGCCTTGTCCACCCTAGGGGATGTTTCCCAACGTAACCTATCCATTGGCGGGAAAGGGTACGCCATCAGTAACCTCTTAGAAATCACTAGTTTCTTATCAGGGAAACTCCACGCTTCTTCACACAAATCATTTAATTCATCAGATGTGGAAAAAAAGTCACTGGCTGCTTTTTCTCCCCAAACATAATACCCCTCTTGGTGGTAACCGGGTTAATATCAGAAATGTGCAATACATCTTTCATTGCAGTAATCATGCATCAGATGGCTTTTGTAGACTGTACATTTGTCTCATCCTCATCTACACTGGAGTCAGACTCCGTGTCGACATCTGTGTCTACCATCAGAGCTAGCGGGCGTTTATGAGCCCCTGACGGCTTCTGAGACGCCTGGGCAGGTGCGGGCTGAGACCTCGGCTGTCCCAAGGCTGTTGCGTCATCGAACCTTTTATGTAAGGAGTTGACACTGTTGGTTAAGACCTTCCACATATCCATCCAATCAGGTGTCGGCCCCGTCGGGGGCGACACCACACTTATCTGCCTCTGCTCCGCCTCCACGTAACCCTCAAACATGTCGACACAGCCGTACCGACACACTGCACACACACAGGGAATGCTCATACTGAGGACAGGACCCCACAAAGTCCTTTGGGGAGACAGAGAGAGAGTATGCCAGCACACACCACAGCGCTATATAACACAGGGATTTACACTGCTAATAAGTGATTTTCCCAATAGCTGCTTGTCTGTATCGATTTGCGCCTAAATTTATGTGCCACCCCTCTCTTTTTAACCCGTCTTGTACCTGGATACTGCAGGGGAGAGCCTGGGGAGCGTGCTTCCAGCGGAGCTGTGAAGGGAAAATGGCCCTGGTGTGCTGATGAAGAAGGCCCTGCCCCCTCAGCGGCGGGCTTCTGTCCCGCGTTTTTTGTAACTTAATGGCGGGGGTTTTACACATATACAGTTAACTGACTGTATTATGTGTATTTTTTTGCCAAAAGGTATTATAATTGCTGCCCAGGGCGCCCCCCCCCCCCCACCCAGCGCCCTGCACCCTACAGTGACCGGAGTGTGGTGTGCTGTGGGAGCAATGGCGCACAGCTGCAGTGCTGTGCGCTACCTTAATGAAGACAGGAGTCTTCTGCCGCCGATTTCATCTTCTTCTTCTGTCTTCTGGCTCTGCAAGGGGGACGGCGGCGCGGCTCCGGGAACGGACGATCGAGGTCAGGCCCTGTGTACGAACCCTCTGGAGCTAATGGTGTCCAGTAGCCTAAGAAGCACAAGCTAGCTGCAAGCAGGTAGGTTTGCTTCTCTCCCCTCAGTCCCACGTAGCAGTGAGTCTGTTGCCAGCAGATCTCACTGAAAATAAAAAAACCTAACAAATACTTTCTTTTCTAGCAAGCTCAGGAGAGCCCACTAGGAGCACCCAGCTCTGGCCGGGCACAGATTCTAACTGAGGTCTGGAGGAGGGGCATAGAGGGAGGAGCCAGTGCACACCAGATAGTACCTAATCTTTCTTTTAGAGTGCCCAGTCTCCTGCGGAGCCCGACTATTCCCCATGGTCCTTACGGAGTTCCCAGCATCCACTAGGACGTCAGAGAAAAATATATATTTAAATAGTTCTTAAAAGTAAAATAATGTGAATGGCTATGTTTGGACACAACAAGCTGTAAATGTTAAATAAAAACTAAAAATTTCAAACTACAATTGTGAACCATGGTCAATTTAGGATTCTACTGTGAACAGGTTCATGCTCATTGAACAAATAAAATGCACTAAAACCTAGACTTATTTTAGATTGAGCCACAACTAAACAAAGATGTATAGTACTATCAAATAGTACAGCATCTTAAAGTACGGATGTGCCCTCATACTTTATTGCTGCAGTCATGAAAAACAGCCCCTCTCAGCACGCCAGATTACGTGACACTCTGCTAGCACTGGGCACCTTTTTTTGCCGAAAACGCATCTTAGCCACAATGCAACGCGGCTAAGACACGCTAGGAGACTGTTCTGATTAACTTGATGAGTGACCAGTGATCGCAAAAACGCGCTATAGCGCGTATTTTACCCCATAATGAGGATCGGGGACTCGCTTTTACAAAATGAGTGCGTCCCTGGGGACGCGCTCCGTTGTAGGTAGTCCTGTACTCCTTTGATCCCTCTGCCGGGTCCCGCTGCCAATCTTGTGGCTTCTTTGAAGTCACGGCCAATCGCAATAGTCTCCCTCTCAAACCCCTCCAATAGCCGGGCTTCCGGGAGGACTGTTAGACGGGGAGGAGGAGCTGTTGGTGCCTTTCACTCCCGTATGCAGCTGCGGCACCCGGCGTACTCAGAAGGCGGGACGAACTGCGGCGTTAACAGGCTCTCTCGGCAGCCAGCTGTCTCCTCCCCATCCCGGCGCTGCTATTCACTTCTCCCCCTCACCGCCGCGGCCACTCAGGATGCGGGGGCATACGCCGGTGAATTCCAAGGCTAGACGCGGCATCCGCAATGCTGAGTCCTGAGTGGCCGCGGTGGTGAGGGGTATAAGTGAATAGCAGCGCCGGGATGGGGAGGAGACATGTGGCCGCCGAGAAAGCCTGTTAACTGCGGCCAGGTAATTAAGATGAAGAGTTTGACATGCAAGTTCATTTGTTTATCAGCGCAACGTACTGCGGCCGTTATTATTCTGTGCTTCATATGCTCATCATTACACATGCATATTGTGCAAACGCTGAGAAACTGTAACACCACCAGGCTTAGTGTTAGACCCATCTAACCAGACCGCTAACCTATAGCGTCCCAGCTGCAGCAGCCTGCTCTCCATGCTGGAACTTGTAGTTCAACAACCAGACACCTACAGCACACCTCAACTTTTTAGGAGGTAAAACTGGGACAATAGCATACAGGCAAACAAATAGCGCCCCTGACCACTGCACCATTACATTCCCTAAAAGCACCCTGTACCCCATTCACCATCACCCTCCTCTCTCTGCCTACATTAAGCACTTTTGGGAGGTATGCTGCAGGTGGTTCATCTCTGATCTATACCATACACAGGGTGACACGAATAACAGAAGGCGGCATCATGGAGACGTAGCTTTTACACAGAGGGGGCAGCCATTTTGTGAGGGTCAACCTACAAATCAGGAAAAAGCAGTGCCTCAGATATCAGACATCGCACCAGCGGTAGTTGTACTGGAATACCAGTCGCCAATATCCCTTTATTATTGCCAACACCACTACCTTACAATACCTGAAACCTCTACCAGCTATAATGGTTATTCTGCAATTTTATGTCTCAAGTGTCCCAACACCTCTTAGATTGTAAGCTCATTTGGGTAGGGCCATGAACCAGAACAACTGACTGAGGTTTCACCAACAAAGCAGCGCCGGGATGGGGAGGAGACAGGTGGCCGCCGAGAAAGCCTGTTAACGCCGCAGTTCGGTCCGCCTTCTGAGTATGCCGGGTGCCGCAGCTGCATACGGGAGTGAAAGGCACCAACAGCTCCTCCTCCCCGTCTAACAGTCCTCCCGGAAGCCCGGCTATTAGAGGGGTTTGAGAGGGATGGCAACAGCTAACGATTACAACACTGGGGGTGAGGGCAGTGCCCAGCATACATCAACACAAATGCATACATTGACCAGCATAGTTACCCCACCCCCATATACCCACACGCTCCATACACCCTCCAAAGCCAAACAGTGCCATCACATGCACCCCACCAACCACACAGTGCCCATCATACACACACCCAATATCCACACATTGCCCATTACACACTCACACAGTGCCAATCATACGCACTCCCCACAACGTGTTCACAGTGCCCATTATACACACACCCATCTGACACCCCCTCCACTGACACCCGTGATCACTGTGTCTGGGGACAACAACTGGGGCTCCGAGATGGTAGCTACAATGTGTCTAAGTGGTCACCTGGCGCAATGTGTATAACGTGCTGTACCTGGCGCAATGTGTATAACGTGCTCTGCCTGGCGCAATGTGTGTAACGTGCTCTGCCTGGTGCAATGTGTAGAACGTGCTCTGCCTGGCGCAGTGTGTGTAACGTGCTCTGCCTGGCGCATTGTGTGTAACGTGCTCTGTCTGTCGCATTGTGTGTAACGTGCTCTGCCTGCTGCAATGTGTGTAACGTGCTCTGCCTGCTGCAATGTGTGTAACGTGCTCTACCGGGCGCATTATGTGTAATGTGCTCTACATGGTGCATTGTGTGAAACGTGCTCTACCGGGAGCATTTTGTATAACGTGCTCTACCTTGTGCAATGTTTATATTTGCTTTACCTGGTGCAATGTATATAACATGCTCTACCGGGCGCATTGTGTATAACGAGCTCTACTGGGTGCAATGTGTATAATAATGCGCTCTAACTGGCGCAATGTGTATAAAGTGCTCTACCTGGCGTAATGTGTATAACGTGCTCTACCTGGCGCAATGTGTATAAAGTGCTCTACCTGGTGCAATGTGTATAATGTGTTCCACCTGGCGCAATGTGTATAATGTGCTCTACTTGGAGCAAAGTGTATAGCGAGCTGTACCTGGAGCAAAGTGTATAACGTGCTGTAACCTGGTGCAATATGTATAATGTGCTCTACCTGGTGCAATATGTATAACGTGCTCTACATGGCGCAGTGTGCATAGGAGGTTCTACTTGGTGCAATCTGTATAAGCGCACTACTGTGTGGTGTAATGTGAATTGGCACTATTATGTGGCCACGCCCCTTCCCCATGAAGCCACGCCACCTCAAATTTTGAGTCGCGTCTCCGGCGCGCACTGCCTATACTTTGCGGTCTAGTGAGGTGGAACACCAATTCACTTTTTGCCTAAGGGCACCAAAATGTCTAGTTACAGCTCTGGTGCAGGGTGTCCTGCATGCTACACAGCCCAGCAGCACTATCACCCCATCCCCCCACCTTGCAATACTTTTGTAGTGTCCAAACAAGATTAAGATTAATAAGAACCTTCATTCCGATGGGACCCAGAAAAAGACCGGTAGGACCCCAATTTTTAAAAGTGAGGGGTCCCTGGGACCCACTTTTTTTTTGGATCAGCGCGATCACTGAGTGACACTTGTATACTAGTCTGTGAATACAAAGTGCTACAATGTAGAAGAAACAGCTTTTTTCCAATGCAAGTTCTGTTGTGCTCTGCAGTCCAGACTCACTCACACACAAGTGTCGCATAGCAAACTAATCAGCAGAGTCTCCTGGTGTGTCAAACGTTCCTCACATTATGATTAAGGGTGGGTACACACTAGGCAAGGCCTGGCCAACCTGTAGCTCTCAAGATGTTGGGAAACTACACATCCCAGCATGCCCTGCCACAGTTTTAGCATTCCCTAACAGCAAAACTGTGGCAAAGCATGATGGGACTTGTAGTTTTACAACAGCTGGAGAGCCACAGGTTGGACAGGCCTGCACTAGGCGATGTGCTCTATGAGCGACGTCGCCTAGTATGTTCCCTTCCCTGCCGGGGTGGTCGTTGGCAGTGCGTACACACTTAGCGATATGCAAATGATATAGCTCAGAAAGCAGTTTTTGGATGACAGTCCAAATTGAGCTGCATGAACACCCGACTGCGAGGGACGTCAAACCGTGAGGCCACGAATCGCTCGCCATTGGGCAGTGTACACACTAGTCGATATGGTAAACGAAGTCGCTCAGTTAGGGCAAATGAACGACACCATTTACTTTATCGGCAAGTGTGTGACCACCATAAGATATTTACGGACAAAAAATTTTTCCAATTCTAGAGTTGCATGGGACCTAGTGGCTCACTTGCGCCAGGCATGTCACGCTGCGTAGCATATTAAAGCTAGATGTCATCTGTACTTGGAGGGGAAAAAAAAAAAAAAATTATTCTTAATTATTCTCAGAGATGTGTTATTTGCACAGTGATTTATCTTAATTTTTTTTTTACCCATTTTATTTTTAATTTGATAATTTCTCAAATTAAAAACAAAATGAGTAAAAAAAAAATTTTTGAAGGTCTGTTAGCTTGAGTTCAAAAACAGATTACAGGGGAAATTTGCGGAAAAATTACTTCACAGAAAGGGTAGTGGACAAGTAGAATAGCCTCCCATCAGAGGTGGTAGAGGCTAAGACAGTAGAGCAATTTAAACATGCATGGGATAGACATAAGGATATCCTTACAAAGAAAAAAGGAACAAATATGGTTAGAGATAAAAATTATGTAAAAAAAAAAAAAAAAAAAGGGGCAGACTAGATGGGCCAAGTGGTTCTTATCTGCCAACAAATTCTAGGTTTCTAAGGTAGAGATGTGCACCCGCCCATTATTGCTGGTTTTGGTTTTAATTAGTCACCAAGTTTTGGTTTTGGATTCAGTTTTGCAAAAAAGCCCTCATGTTTTGGTTTTGCATCTGTATCTTATTTATTTTTTCAGAAATTAATAAAAACAGCTAAAATCACAGAATATGGGCCCTTTTTGTTCCTACTTTATTTTAACCCCAATAGCATTCATTTCCTGTCAATTTTGAGCGCCTCACAATATTGTTTTCACACAGTTTAGGTCAAAGGCTGCAGCGACCAGGCTGGTTACTAAGAGACAGAGCAGCGGCCCAAACACACAGCAGTTTATAGCACATTTATGAAACATTGCCACACAGCAGTGGCAGAAGAAAAATTTATGTAAACTGCGGTTTACTTGCAGTAAACTTTCACTTTATTAAAGGGTTTTTTTTCCTGTTAGCACTGTAAAATATTGGTTGTTTGTTTCAGAAGCCCTGCCTTAAACCCTTTACGCCGTTGGGTATTGGCTTTAGTAGGGGACGATGAAGTACCAGTATCGTCATAACTGGTAGTGGCAGCTTTAGTATTTGGTTGCAGCTCCTGCTCTTCTCTCAAATTATCATTATCCATATTGACGAACACAACGTAGTAGTAGTAGTAGTAGTAGTAGTAGTAGTAGTAGTAGTAGTAAACAAAACAGAACATATCTTTTTTTTTTTTTTTTTTACTACTTTTTTTCTTCAAGTAAAAGCTGACACTGCGGGGTATCACAGCGCTTATATGTATCCGGACAAACACAGTTGGGTAGCACAATACACAAGGGTAGTACAAACAACAGACTATTGTGTACTAATTTTTTTCCCAAATGACCACTCACACTGCGGTATATTACAGCGCTTATAAGTATATGTGAACAAATAAGGTGGGGGACAACACAGGTTGAACAAACAAAAGAAAAAAAATTACTTAAAAAAAAAAAAAAACACCTTAAAAACTTTTCCACAAATGACACTGCAAAGTCACACTACTTATATTTATTGTGAACACAGTGCGGTACGGTCTGCAGATCCATAGCACAGTACCAGTGTGACACACAATGGATGTATAACTAAATACTGCCCTAAAAAAAAACACCCAATAAGCAATGATTTGCTAAATGCCTGTACTGTAATTCCAACTCAGCCAATATTACACTAACGGGAATGGATGGAGTTGGCAGATAAAGAAGCTCAGCGCTGGCATGGATGGACACAGTTGACAGCTCAGGCACTGGAGTTGATGCACACAGCACAGCAGCAGCCACTGAGAGTGGATGGACAGTGGACACAGCACAGCAGCAGCAGTCACTGAGAGTGGATGGACAGTGGACACAGCACAGCAGCAGCCACTGAGAGTGGACAGTGGACACAGCACAGCAGCAGCAGTCACCGAGAGTGGATGGACAGTGGATTGAGCATAGCAGCCACTGAGAGTGGTTGGACAGTGGACACAGCAGCCGATGGTGACAGCACAGCTCAGCAGCTGACAGTGAGAAATGGCACCCGAATCACCATGGCAGGGATCTTATATAGAATTCACAAGAGATCCAATACCAGCTGATGACATTTTGCCTCGTTTTAGAGTCTGGAATTGGCTGTGCAATACGAGTGGCAGGTCCAGATTCCTCGGATTGGGTAAGGTCGAGTGGGCTCGGATCTCGGAGATCCGAGCCCACTCATATCTACTTTAAAGACAAATTTTAGCTGAGCCTTAAAAAAAATAAAAAAATAAATAAAAAACACACACACTTTCCCTTCCTTCCCAAAAATATTGTGATTACTGTTCTGAAATGGCATCTTAGCCAACATACATCATATTAACATTTGTATTGTACACATATCAATCCGGGCGAATGGAACGGGATAACATGACTGATGTAGTTATGGAAGCAAGTGTGCAGTTAACACAATCCAATCCTCACGCCAGGAGATCGCAATTATAGGTAGTTTGTAATGTATGACAGCAATTGTATAGGAAAAGGGCTTACGTAAAAATGGGGAGGGGGGGGGGGGGGGAGTAACAGAAATGTACATTCCCCTGTAAAACATAGCACAGAACATGAATGTGACATCTCTAACACATTTACTCTACAGTAATGGGGATGTTATGCCATTCACTATACTTACAACACATAGATTATAAGTGGTTATGTATTTAAGAAAATGGATAAACCACATCTTGAATAAAGAGTACATCTAATGGCATATGTTTATCAGGATGAGAACTAAATGTTTCATAGGTAGGCAGTCTCTGAAATAGAATTGAGGGTTTAAGTATAAAAAAATAGGGTGTGTAATCTTTAGGTTAATACTAAGATTTATTTAATATTTGATGACTGTACAATTGACACTGGGAAATTCACGGTGATAAAGGTGCTTATAACACCAACACAGAAATGATTTGTTCACTGTGAAGCATTGTGCTTTATTGCTGTAAGAAAAGGTAACATCAAGTATGTTTATTATGCATTTCATTTCTGGTTGGCAATACTTGCATTATTACAGGTAAACATACTGTAGACCTCCTGTTAGGATCACTTCGTGCTGGGGATGGTAATGGTGCTGTGACGACATACTCTCAAATGTCAGAAGAAGTTTGTTAAAAATGTGACATTCTTTATCAGTCTGATTTTCACTTTCTACAACTTTCATTGTTCCTTTCCTCTTTACAATGGCCCTCATTCCGAGTTGATCGCTCGCAAGGCGATTTTAGCAGAGTTACACACGCTAAGCCGCCGCCTACTGGGAGTGAATCTTAGCTTCTTAAAATTGCGACCGATGTATTCGCAATATTGCGATTACTAACTACTTAGCAGTTTCAGAGTAGCTTCAGACTTACTCTGCCTGTGCGATCAGTTCAGTGCTTGTCGTTCCTGTTTTGACGTCACAAACACACCCAGCGTTCGCCCAGACACTCCCCCGTTTCCCCGGCCACTCCTGCGTTTTTTCCGGAAACGGTAGCGTTTTTTCCCGCACGCCCATAAAACGGCCTGTTTCCGCCCAGTAACACCCATTTCCTGTCAATCACATTACGATCGCCGGAGCGATGAAAAAGCAGTGAGTAAAAATACTATCTCCATTGTAAAATTACTTGGTGCAGTCGCAGTGCGAATATTGCGCATGCGTACTAAGCGGAATTTCACTGCGATGCGATGAAAAATACCGAGCGATCAACTCGGAATGAGGGCCAATGTCCTTATGTGGTACATTTTGTTTTACTAGAACACAGTTTCCATATTTGCAAGCCAGAAACAGCGCCCCCAGATGCACTCTTACAGAAATTCATTTGACTCCTTCATCTAAAACCTGTCAGGTTCGAAAGACGAACTCTTCATATAAATAAAAGGCTAAACAATATGCAGAGTTAGCCTTTCAAAGCTGATGATCTTTAGATGAAGGGGGCAAATTAATTTCTGGAAGAGTGGATCAGATTACTTTTCTTTGAAACATTAATGTCAGAGAAGGTACATTTGTTGTGGAAATGAGGCAATAATCAATATTGTCTGAGAAATTGATTTAAAGGTGCGTACACACTAGACGATATTTTAACGATGTGGACGATAACACATCGTTATCGATATCGTCCAGTGTGTACTCTCTGTATAGTTAACGATGCACGCTCCCGCAGGTTATTATTGGTATCGCCCATCGTCCAAACATGCATGTCAATCTCATGATATAGTAAGGAACTGCATGTTCGGGGATGTGGCAAGATGTTGTAACTGAACGATATGGCTAGCGATACGTTCAGTGTGTATGCACTGTGTCATTGCCTAGGAGTTCACAAGCAAACACCGACGATAATCACTCATAGTTTGTACGCACCTTAAGGATTGTTGAAATAGAATTAGTGATACCTTAAAAATCTATCTGCTGTCAAAGATTATTCATTTTATTCATTTATTTACAAATGAAACGTTAAATAAGATTATTAGCTTGTGAAATCATTTATTTTATTTTTTTAAATTTGAGTCATGAATTTACTGAAATTACTACCACTAAATGGCAGACCATTGTCTGTCTTTATCATTCCTGGTAAGTAGTGAATTTATCATCCAACTATGGTAAGACCGTTGTGGCAGATGTTGAAGATATTGGAGGTCATTCCGAGTTGTTCGCTCGTTGCAGATTTTCGCTATGCTGCGATTAGTCGCTTACTGCGCATGCGCAAGGTTCGCAGAGCGCATGCGCTTAGTTATTTTACACAAAAGTTAGGTATTTTACTAACGGCATAACAAAGCTTTTTCATCGCTGTGGTGATCGTAGTGTGATGGACAGGAAGTGGGTGTTTCTGGGCGGAAACTGGACGTTTTATGGGAGTGTGCGGAAAAACGCAGGTGTTCGAGTTCCAAAACGCGGGAGTGTCTGAAGAAACGGGGGAGTGGCTGGGCGAACGCTGGGTGTGTTTGTGACGTCAAACCAGGAACAAAAAGAACTGAGCTGGTCGCAATGGCTGAGTAAGTCTGGAGCTACTCAGAAACTGCGGGGTAATCGTTACGAGAAAATTAGCTTACCTGTCGTTCGCTATTCTGATATGCTAAGATACACTCCCAGTAGGCGGCGGCTTAGATTGTGCAATGCTGCTAAAAGCAGCTAGCGAGCGAACAACTCAGAATCACCCCCATTATTTCAATAACAGGATGTCATGAATACTCAACCACAGCCACCAATATGTATTTAACATTGTATAACAGGCCATAAAAGTCCACAACAACATGTTCTCAGACATTGGGCATGTTTCAGAGACAGACGCAGTGTTGATGTTTCCTCAGTTGAACGATTTGTTTTGCTACTGCGCATGCTTAAGAAGTCCTGTAAACCCCTACTGCACACGTGCGAACCCAAGGGCAAGATGGAGTTTGCAACTGCTTAGGCCATCACCAACACTTAAGGTATTGCAATCCGCGGGCGTTTAAGGGTGGAGACTGAAAGGTGTCATGCATTGAATGCGTGTGTTATGGGAATATCTGGGAATGCTGCTGTGTTCCCAATCACAAATCCACTACTTCAGAAGCCATGTTTAGTTGGATTTGAGGAGAGTTGCTAAAGTAGTCCCTAGACTACTGCAAATGTATTGATGTTTAGTGTTGCGTTGAGGTTTAGTGTTGACAATCCTCATGCAAATACCCAGACCATGCTACCTGAAAGTGGGTGTCTCAGCGTTTGTACACGCTATCGTATGAAGGAACACATATTTGCGTATTTCTGCAACTGCTATTGAGAGAACAGCTGCATTACCAACAATTAAGGCAGTCCTCTTCAATGGCTCTGGGCTCTTTTGTGTAAAAAGAAGGGTGCATATCATACAATTTTGGATTTCTGATTCCACATGTTGGTACATGGGGGGAAAACATACCTTTTCATGTAAAAGTTGTTTTTTACAATTCCTAAATGACAGACATGGGCATTATCAGTTATACGCTCTCTCAAAGAAGCTGGAATGACAATTATGCTTCCTCTAAAAATTATTGAATTTAATTCTTGAAATTGCTTATGAATTGCTCTAAAGTCATGTTACGCATCTTTTGAAAATACAGACTGCCCAGTCACCAATCATTGGAAATAATACAGTTCTTTATGAAGGACAGAACTTAATCTACTGAACTGGCCTTTCTGATGCTGCCACTAGTAAGGGAATCTGGAATTAAATTGTTGATAATGAAGTCTACATATCCTTCCACTTAGACTGCTAGATGTCAGAATCTAGACGTGTAATCTGATAGATTATCAGGGCCGACTCTATGAATGATAGGGAAACTGTATGCCTGTAATCATAAGTCCCATTGCTGTATCCTAGCTGGTTGCTTGGATTTGGATTTCCAAAGACGGTCACCAATGCTCGATTATGATCAATCTGTATGGTCAAGCCAATGCCTTATAAATAGAGGTAAAAGCGTTCGCAACCTCACTACTGCAAGAGCTTCCCTTTCTGGCTGGGAGTAACGTTTTTACACCTCTATCAAATGTAGTCTAGCACATGCTACTATTCGATGATCCTCATTGGTATTTAACCAAGCCAAAATAGCTCCTAGCACCATATGAATAGCATCCGTAACAAGGTCTGTATTCCATGCAATTATAATAGGCCATTGTTACATTCTTCATGCATAGTTACAGGTCATCAAATGCTTGTGATTAAGAGGAAGGCCTTAAGAATTTAGCTTTTTGTGAGCTCCCTAAATGGGGCTGTCAGGGTAATGTAATTTGGAGTGAGTCAGGAACAACAATTGGTCATCCCAATAAGTGACTTCACCAGGTTTGTTAGGTTATGACAGTGATAGCCAGAACTTTTGCGGACCAGGACTCACTATCTTGAGAGAAAATGTGTACAATAATATCGAGCTTCTGTTGAAGAAATAAACATTGTCTTTATTTAGTGTCGAATTCCTGGATTGAATACACTGAAACACTTAATGCAGAGCCACATAATGTTTCAGCCGTGTAGCTAAGAGAACCAGAATATCATCACTGTGATGGCATTTTGAACTTGCTGTATAACTTGAAAGATAACGTTCTGTCTGAAACACTTCTGCTACAGATGAAATTCCAAATGACAGCCATCTGTATCTCTGTAACTGAACATGAGTTAAGAAGGTTAGTTGTAGTGACTTCATCAAGTTCCAGTTGGTAATGACCTTCATTTAAATCCAATATTGAAAAACCATTCCCTGGTGCCCCTGTGTAAATCATTATCCATAGTAGGAGTAACATGGAACTTCCTTTTAAAGGCAATATTGGATGACACAATCACAATTTCACTGCATTTTGTTAATCTGATTTGGGCACAACTACGGTAGATGATACCTATGATGTTAGGCCACATACATTTTCAATAATAGCCAAGTCTTCAACAGTCTGTATTTATTATTCCAGTTATTAACTTATACCAATAGGAATTCACCAATGTTCTTGAGCAAGTGGTATAACAGAGTGATTAATGAAGAATAACTTTATAGTCTTTCAGTTTTCCAATGCTGTTAAAAAGATCATACTCCTTTAGTAAAATATCAAACATAACTTTGGTTGGTATTCTGACCGCCGGCATACTGACTACATCCCCTTTGTATTGCTTTGCGTTTTTGTCCGGCAGGAGGGGAACTGGGAGTGCCATGCATGGCAGGAGATGTATTGGGAGTGTAGGCCACAATCTGTATAAAACCCAATGTTGATGTGGTAGGATATACCAAGAGAATGCCTCTTGCATATTTGGAGCGTTACTCAGAGTTGTTCGCAAACCAAAAAAGTTAACAATTGGGAAAAACCATGTTGAACTGCAGGTGGGGCAGATGTAATATGTGCAGATAGATTTAGATGGGTTATATTGTCTTTATGCAGGGTAAATACTTACTCTGCTTTATTTTTACACTGACATTTAGATTTCAGCTTGAACACACCCCACCCAAATCTAAATCTCTCTGCACGTTACATCTGCCCCAACTGCAGTGCAACATGGTTTTGTCCAATTGCTAACAACTCTGAATAACCCCCTTAGTCACCAAAAATCAAGATTGCTATTTTGTCATTTGTATACGCCGCAATTTCAAATAGAAGTTGTGTATAACCATAAGTGAATACTTTCACAGATGTTGGATTCCAAGACACTTTGCCATGCAGCTTCTTGAAACCAATGGAATCCATAAGATGTACATCAGTTTTTGAACTGACTTTGTAATTTACGACCTGCGGCACTCCAGCTGCTGTGAAACTATACATCCCAGCATGACCTGCCAGTGTTTTATTAGGGCATGCCAAATCTGTGGCAGGATAGACTGGGATGTGTAGTTACACAGCAGGAGGGGTGCCATAGACTGCCTAATCCTGATGTAGATAAAGCCTTCCGATATACTATCACTGACAGATGATTTTGCAGGTGGATAAAATTTAACTTGTTGCTACACACAATGCACCCCTGAATTTAAACATTGGAGAAGTATGGGAGTAGAGTTGGTTTCCCTGGATTTGCAGACTAATGAAAAGTGATTCTAGCAGTGGTAGAACAGTCTCCAGAATGTGGATAGGACACTTTACTTGTCTCCAGATTGCCACATGTGTCAGCATGTATTTTACAGCACATGTCCAGCTGGTTTCTGCTCCTCTCCATGTCTTTAGCATGAGTTTCTGAAACCTCAAGACTTCTAGCATATTGCTGCAGCTTTGTCTGCGTCATTTCAGATTTAAAAACACGTCTGCATAACTTTCCAGATTTGACAAATGTGATTAGCTGCTAATTAATTTGGTCTTCAACATCATGGAACTGACATCTCCTGACAAGAATCCTTAATCTTGTAATAGGATTCATTCAACAGATTCTGTATGCAGTTGCACAGCTGTTCCGAACAAGTATTTTGAATGTGGTAGGATGCATTTTAGTTAAAAAAGGAAGTTAAAGAATACCTGCATTTAGTAAGTTCCTTAGTGTCTGCCTCTGGCAAAGTATTATATATTTCATACGTTTTTGGGACAGCACTGATAATAGGCTGATTGGTTGGTCTGTGCAATTTTTCCACTTTATCTCTCCCTAAAATTTGCTACATCTCCCTCCATGAATATCGTACGTTACCCATATCAAGCAACACACAAGAGTGGAAATTAAAGTGACAATACGTATGAATGATACAGGCAGGTTGAGTAAATAAATAAAAAAATATATATGTTATGTCTTATGTCCAAGATTTAAATTGTAGTTATGTTAGTAACTAAACAATTGAAAATTATTGGATTCAGGGAATTAATCAAACCACCATTGATAAAGAAAACAATTCACCCCTTGCCCTTTTCAAAATTTCCCCTTTGTCGGGTTAAATTCATTTATGCTGTGACAATTTAGAGAAAATCCAGGGAGCATTTAGAAGTGTAGATACCCTCCAGTGTGGAGGCCCGATTTCTGGGATTATGTATAAGTAAAACAAAAGTGGTTCCAAGGGAATGCAATTGCAGCATTCAGATCATGGAAATATGAGATCAAGTCAAAAAAAGTTTACTGTCAAGATTGGCTTTCTTTTGTGTTTTATTGTTTTGGGAGAAAGTACAATTTTGTATTACATTGTGTGCCATATATTTAGTGTACATACAGTCCATTAAATATTCCTTAAATGCAGTTTATTAAGATATGATAACAATGGATTATACTCACTGATCATTTGGTTTCTTTGAGATACACCATGGCAGCCATTACTCTGCAAATGACCCCATTCAAGTAGTTTTAACCACTAGGACTGCCCACCTGGAATATATTTCCCAGCTCCTCCTCTTCGATTTTGTGTGCGTCTAACCTTACTAGCTTCCTAATCTGTTTTCTTCTTGGCTCCTCCATGGTAGTTATTACTTCCTGGTAGAGATGAGTGGGTTCAGTTTCCTGAGAATCGAACTCCCCCAAACTTTACTACCCGAACCTGGCTCTGGTTTTCACGCTTACGCGTTTCTCCGCCTTCTAGCAACTCGGCGGCTTCCTCAGAGACGATGTGAAAGCCGCCGAGTTGCTAGAAGGCGGAGAAACGCGTAAGCAATCCTTTTGAATATCCGGTACCGGTATTTGGGACTCTGCAAATTGTTCTACAAAAAGCCCCCCCTTTGGATACTCCGGATATGGCACCTCGAATGTGCTGAAGGCACCAGGAGCCGGGAGGCGCTTCCTATGCATTGGTGGAAGTGGGGTTAAATTCACAGGTGATATAAATGCTCAGTGTGTCTGCTTGCTGCATAACTTTTTAATTATCAAGCTTGTGAACCTTACTAACATATTAAAATCAAGTTGGACTAATCCATTCGCCACCGACTGGGCATGCATGTAATGCTATTTGAATATGCCTATTTCAACCATACGGAGTCTTTAATTAATATGGGACTAATGAATTAATGGCTTGTTTCTAATTGCATATATTACTGCAGTCAAAGTGTAATTGGATTTTTTGCATAAATTTCCATGTTTTGCTAATTTGCATGTTTTTATCTGCTCCGGTTTTAATTGATAAATCCATTTCTAAATTGTGGTAATACATTTTTACACATGTACATTAGCGCTGTTGTAATTGTTTGTCCAGTGATACATGGGCACATTAAGCCAGTCCAGTGATACATGGGCGTATTAATCCAGTCCACATGGGCGTATTAATCCAGTCCAGTGATACATGGGCGTATAAATCAAGTCCAGTGTGGTACTGCCATATAATTCTAGCCCAGAGGAACTGCCATAAAAGGCCAGTGGTACTTTTACGAGAACAAAAATTTGGAGGATAAAATGGGGAAAGATCAACCACCTCCTCCTAGTGCTGAAGCTGCTGCTACTAGTCTTGACATACTGTAGATGATGAAATGCCATCAACGTTGTCGGCCGATGCCAATGTAAAATGTGATAATAGAGGGCATGTAAAATTAAAAAAGCCAAAGTTCAGCAAAAAAAAAAATAATAATAATTTCAATGGTCTGAGGAGAAACGTAAACTTGCCAATATGCGATTTACGTCAAGGAGTGGCAAGGAACGCTAAGGCCCTGGCCTATGTTCATGACTAGTGGTTCAGCTTCACACAACGATAGAAGCCCTCACCCTCCCGCTAGAAAAATTATAAAAGAGTTAAGATGGAAAAAGCACAGCAAAGGACTGTGCATTCTAAGATAGTGTCACAAATTCCCAAGAGTCCAAGTGTGTCGGCGGTTGCGATGCCTGACCTTCCCAACACTGGAGGGTAAGAGGTGGTTGCTTCCACCATTTGCACGCCCTCTGCAAGTGCTGGAAGAAGCACCCACAGTCCAGTTTTGGATATTCAAATTGAAGATGTCACTGTTAAAGTACAACATGATGAGGCTATGGGTGTTGCTGGCGCTGAGGAGGAAGTTGACGATGAGGATTCTGATGGTGATATGGTTTGTTTAAATCAAGCACCGGGGGAGACAGTTGTTGTCCGTGGGATGAATAAGCCAATTGTGATGCCTGGGCAATATACCAAAAAAGCCACCTCTGTGGTGTGGAATTATTAATCCACAAATCCGGACAACAGTTGTCAAGCCATGTGTTGCCTCTGTCAATCCGTGATAAGTAGGAGTAAGGACGTTAACCACCTAGGAACATCCTCCCATATACGTCACCTGCTGTGCATTCATCAGAAGTCAGTGTCAAGTTCTGAAACATTGGGTAAGAGCGTAAACAGTCCACTGACACAGGCTCCTGCAAGCAACACCACGAACTCCCTCAACGTCAACTTCCTCCTCAGTCAGGAACATCTAAAGTCCTGCAGGCCATGTCACTGGCAAGACTGAGGAGTACTCTCCTAACCGAGATTCTTCTGGAGCATCCTTGAGTGGTACACTTACTGCTGCTGTTGTTGCTGGGAGTCTATCGTCATCCCAGAGAGGAAGTCGAAAGACCATTTGTACTACTTCAACTAAGCAATTGACTGTCCAACAGTCCATTGTGAGGAAGATGAAATAGGACAGCAGTCCTCCTGTTGCAAAGCGGATAACTGAGGCCGTGACAACTATGTTGGTGTTAGACGTGCGTCCGGTATCCGCCATTAGTTCAGTGGGACTTAGAGAATTGATGGAGGTAGTGTGTCCCAGGTACCAAATCCCATCTAGGTTTCACTTCACTAGACAGGCGATACCGAGAATGTACAGAGACGTCAGAAAAAAGTGTCCTCAGTGTCCTAAAAAATGCAGTTGTACCCACTGTCCGCTTAACCACAGACATGTGGACAAGTGGAACAGGGCAGACAAAGGACTATATGACTGACAGCCCACTGGGTAGATGTATTGCATTCTGCAGCAACAGCAGCGGCACCATTAGCAGCATCTCGTAAACGCCAAATCGTTCCTAGGCAGGCTATGCTATGTAACACCGCTGACAACCTCTTAAGGAAACTGAGGGACATCATCGCACAATGGCTTATCCCAAATCCTCAGGAGAGTCTAATTGGGGTATCGGACAATGCCACAAATATTGTGTGCATTACATCTGGGCAAATTACAGCACGTCCCATGTTTTGCACATACAATTAATTTGGTGGTGCAGAATTTTTTGAAAAATTACAGGGGCGTGCAGGAGATGCTGTTGGTGGCCCGAAAAAATGCTGTCCACTTTCGACATTCAGCCACCGCGTGCTGAAGACTGGAGCACCAGCAAACACTTCTGAACCTGCCCTGCCATCACCTGAAGCAAGAGGTGGTAACGAGGTGGAATTCAACACTCTATATGCTTCAGAGGATGAAGGAGCAGCAAAAAGCCATTCAAGCCTATACATCCATCTACGATATAGGCAAAGTAGGGGGATTGCACCTGACTCAAGCGCAATGGAGAATGATTTCCGTCTTGTGCAAGGTTCTCCAACCCTTCGAACTTGCCACACGTGAAGTCAGTTCAGACACTGCCAGCTTGAGTCAGGTCATTCCCATCATCAGGCTTTTGCAGAAGCAGCTGGAGAAATTGAAGGAGGAGCTAAGATGGAGTGATTCCGCAAAGTATATGGGACTTGTGGATGGAGCCCTTCAGTCGCTTTGCCAGGATTCAAGGGTGGTCAATCTGTTGAAATCAGAGCACTACATTTTGGCCACCGTGCTCGATTCTAGGTTTAAAGCCTACGCTGTATCTCTTTCCGGCAGACACAAGTCTGCAGAGGTTCAAAGACCTGCTGGTGAGAAAATTGTCAACTCAAGCGGAATGTGACCAGTCAACAACTACTTCATTTTCTCCCGCAACTGGGGCTGCGAGGAAAAGGATAAGATTTCCTAGCCCACCCACTGGCAGTAATGCAGGGCAGTCAGGAGCGAGTGCTGACATCTGGTCCGGACTGAAGGACCTGCCAACGATTAACGACATGTCTACGGTCACTGCATATGACTCTGTCATCATTGAAAGAATGGTGGAGGATTATATGAGTGACAGCATCCAAGTAGGCATGTCAGACAGTCCGTATGTATACTGGCAGGAAAGAGCGGCAATT
The DNA here is from genome assembly GCF_028390025.1 of Pseudophryne corroboree. NCBI lineage: Eukaryota > Metazoa > Chordata > Amphibia > Anura > Myobatrachidae > Pseudophryne > Pseudophryne corroboree. The sequence goes on from NC_086447.1 coordinate 456,442,611, forward strand.
TGGATGCCTTAGCACAAACTGGCTTTATTTTACATAAGTTGCCCCCCCTCCAGTGTGTACTCCGAAAGAGTGTTTAGTGCAGCCGGTAACCTTGTCAGTGATCGGCGTAGGAGGTTACTTCCACAAAATGTGGAGAAGATGATGTTCATCAAAATGATATATAAATTCCTCCAGGAAGACCTTTACCAACAATTGCCTCCAGAACGTAAACAGGGACCTGTGATGGTGGATTCCAGTGGGGATGAATTAATACTCTGTGAGGTGGAGGATGAACACACTGAAAGGGGTAAGGAATCGAAAGAGGAGGTCGACATCTTGCCTCTGTAGAGCCAGTTTGTGCAAGGAGAGATTGATTGCTTCTTTTTTGGTGGGGGCCCAAACAAACCAGTAATTTCAGCCACAGTCGTGTGGCAGACCCTGTCACTGAAATGATTGGTTTGTTAAAGTGTGCATGTCCTGTTTATACAACATAAGGGTGGATGGGAGGGCCCAAGGACAATTCCATCTTGCACCTCTTTTTCTTTTTTGCATCATGTGCTGATTGGGGACTAGTTTTTTTAAAGTGCCATCCTGTCTGACACTGCAGTACAAGTCCAGGGGTACTGCCGTATAAGTCCAGTCCAGTGGTGGTGTCTTGTGCTGCCATAAGTCCAGTGGTGATGTCCTGTGCTGTATATTATTTACTCAAAATAAAAGGGTTATATACATTGCTTATATTATCCAAATACATTTTTACAGGGTTTGCCTTGTGTGGTGTAAGGGTACGCTCTCCTGTGCTGCATATTATTATAATAGCTCCAAATAAAAGGGTTACTATTATCAAAGTTAATTTTACAGGCTTTGCTGTGTGTGTGTGTGTGTGTGTGTGTGTGTGTGTGTGTGTGTGTGTGTGTGTGTGTGTGTGTGTGTGTGTGTGTGTGTGTGTGTGTGGTTTAGGGGTATGCTCTCCTGTGCCACCAATATTGTGCGTGTATTACATATGGGCAAATTCGAGTACGTCCCATGTTATTTGTGCAGCACGCTTGTGTCGCTTAGCTTAGTCGTACAGCTACCTCATTACACTTTTTTTGCTTCTTTGCATGATGTGCTGTTTGGGGACTATAAGTGTCATCCTGTCTGCCATTGCAGTGTCACTCCTAGATGGGCCAGGTGTTTGCGCCGCACACTTGTGTAGCTTAGCTTTGTCATACAGCTACGTCGGTGCAACCTTTTGGCCTAAAAACAATATTGTGAGTTGTTCAGCATAGACTGAAAATGAGTGTAAATGAATGTTATTGAGGTTAATACCGTAGGATCAAAATTACCCCCAAATTATGTGATTTTAGCCGTTTTTATATTTTTTTTTCAAAAATCATCCAGATCCAAAACACGAAAGGGTGGTTTTGTCAAAACCAATCCAGATCCAAAATATAAGAGTGGAACCAGTACCAAAACCAAAACACGAAAAAGTGCCCGCCGCACATCTCTATTTCCAGGACAGTGCTTCCCAAACTCGGTCCTCAAGGACCTCCAACAGTTCATGTTTTCCAGGCTAGTCAGAGGTGCACAGGTGTATTATGGACACAAACATGAACTGCTGGGGGTCCTTGAGGACAGAGTTAGGGAACTACTGATCAAGAATATACCAAAGCACAATACATGGAGGTATAACCACCAGTCAATAATTCAAGGTATATAGAGAGAGGACAAAGTCACTGCTGTATAGACATCCTTTACTGTCACCCGAGCCTTCCTCTGACATGACGTTAATACTGTCCTGGTTGGGTGTGCCTAGCTGGTACACAACTTTACTTTATACCTGCTAGAAAAAAAGAAAAAACTCCTAATACTGTAGGTAGATACAGCTCTTACAAGATTCTAGCATGTGTCATTTCTTTTCACTCTCAAACTTATGTTGAAGGAAGAAAGATGGCAGCGTGATCTCCTTATTCAAGTGGAATGAGGATACTACTTTTGGCAGGTATCTAGTTAGAAGGTTAACATTATCCATATCGAAATTCACATGTCGACTTTAGAATATAAACATGGTTTAAACTGTTGACAGACACCATGTCGACATCCTCAGAATATGGACATGTTCACAATATCAAGAGTCTGAAGATGCTGATGGTTAGGTGCTACTAGGAGTGTTAGGCTGCAGAGGGGAGCTTAGTTAGGCAATAGGGGAAGAATTAGGGATAACGATTAGGGATAGAAAGGAAAATAAAAGAACTGAGATATCACCACTGGAACTCATCACTTGATCACCAGTAATAACAATGTAGCCACTGCAGCTGCCGCGATAAGGTAACACGCCACTTTCCCAAGATTTCCCCAGATTCTTCATTATAAAAATCCCCAAAGTCATCTTCTAAGCCACGTTTGGCAAAATCTGCACCATACTCCTAATCAGGGCTCATCTGGGATCTGTAGCTTTTAAACCCCTGATGAGCCAAGAATTCCTTCTTAAAAGAAAAAAAAAAACACAGCAACATTTCTCATCCACTCCAAATGTTTCTGAAATTGGCTAGACTGCTGACTAACAAGTGCAAACTCCTACACACAATCCTCACAGAATACCATATTTTGAGTTAATTGTCACAAGCTGTACTCCTGTATGTTCCTTCATAGATACTTTCTTGGAAAGACTCAACATTGCTGGAGGCAAACTGTGGATTTAAGATATTCCAACATTGAATAGTCCTTTCTAATCTTAATAGACACATCTGAGCACTCAACTCATGAAGATTTATCTTGCTTGGGCATTGACTGGCTCCTTGTCCATCCTGGTTGTATAAGAGGAGTTAAGGACAACACAGTAATGTTACTGCACAAAAACAGAGGGCCCTGTACATGGTACCATTTTTTAAGGCCCATTGTCCTTTGACAGGCTCTGTGCACGCACAGACTGCAAGGCATCCTGGTCTGGCCGCATCACAGGTACACCTGACACCAGATATGACCTGTGGGACAGCTTCCTGCTCCAGTTTCTGTCTGAGCTGTTAGACATCATGGTGCGTACCATGCCTGGGCATTGAGTCCACCGGCCACAGACAATTCTAGGCCATGGACCTCGCTGTGTTCACCATGCACCTTTGCACTCAGGAGGGATATCCCCAGGTTGCCAACCCTGCAACAGACTTCAGCTACAGGAGGCGCATAACTGGGCAGCAATCCTGAAGTTAGTCCTTTAGGATAAAAATCTTCCCTACACTAGTCTTATGAGACAAGAAAAAAAGACAAGGGGGAAAAGGCAGGAGCTGGGATACTTTATATAAACCATGACCCTTTAAAAAAAAATCCTGTCTAAATCTAGGAAAATTGGTTACAAGCCCAAAAGGAATGCTTGCCATGAATTTGCAAAGAAGTAAAAAGGTTTAAGAAAAGCAAAGTGTGTGTGTCATAATTTAAATTAAAGAACAAGTATGATGTTGCAAAAATAACTTAGAAAAAGGTATATTAGCTTACTATTTGTAAATAGCTAAAAAATGGGAATTGACTAGATAGGGGAGAAGATTCAGGATTTATTCCAAGATATAGTTAGTCATGTTTAATGAATAACTGACAATGTGCAAGTAATAAAAAGAGGTCTTTTAATAAAAATACTAACAAGCACAGTAAACGCATATATAGTGAACCTCAAGTACCAAAGTTCTAAAATTCATAATGTAAGCTATGAAATATTCCTGCCATGCTAGTGTCAGCTCTACTTTAATTCAGCTTAGAATGCACAGCTTGCAGGAGGAGTACTCCCACAGTCAGTGTTGCTGACCTCATCTGGGATGGACAGGCCCAGAATCTTTATTTTAATCATATTGACAGCTCACACTGGGAGTAATTACAACAATCAGACTCAATTCCAGACATCCTGTTTCACATACAATGCAATTTCTCAGCCTGAAAATGAACTGCAGATGATATATGACAATTCAAAAAAATGCATATCAAGATTTATGAGCCAAACAAAAGTGCTTAGAGTATCGACTAGTGTTTTGAAAAGCTACAGAACTGCTGATTATCAGAATATAGCAATAAATGAGACAGTTTGAGATAGCACTGTAATAAATATACAGGTAAATAGCAACTACAATTTGTAGCATTGTCGAAAACAGGTAAAAACCTGTCAGAAATGCCCGCAAATTGAATAGTGAAGTGTCAGATCCTCTCCGTCGGAGAGGATCCAATACTAATTGAATATACCCGTATGTTGACAAGTTCAAAATGATGACATAATACATGTCTACATTCTGAACATAAGAACGTTGGGGCACGGATAAAATAGTACTTTTGACATCCTCACGGCAGTCATGCAAAATGTCAACATTTTGAACATCTACATGACAGGCAGGTACTTATCCATCAAGCAATATCATCAAGGAGGCGTCTGATTGGCTCCAAATGTATTGTGAAGCATGATAACGACCCCATACAGCCAGTATCATTAAGAATTATCTTCAGTGTTAAAGAACAAAAAAAAAGTCCTGTAAGTGATGATATGGGCCCAACAGAGCCCTGATTTCAAAATCATTGAGTCTGTCTGGGATTACATTAAGAGACAGAAGGATTTGAGCAAGCCTACATACACAGTAGATCTGTGGTTAGTTCTCAAAGATGTTTAGAACAACCTCCCTGCAGAGTTCCTTCAAAAATTATGTGCAAGTGTATCCAGAAGAGTTGATGCTGTTTTGAAGGCAAAGGGTGGTCACACCACATATTGATTTGATTTAGGATTTGTCTTCTGTTCATTCACTTTGCATTATAATTGCTAAAAAGAAACTACTAACACTATTTTTGTATGCATTCTTGCTTAACAGCAATTTTTCCACACCGGCCTAAAGCATTTGCACAGGTCTGTGTGCGTCTGTGTGCGTCTGTGTCTCTGTCTGTCTGTGTTAATGCACACTTACAGTATAACAATTTGCCGTTTTTTCTTAAACCAGCACTGCAAATAGCAATACCTTAAAATGACGAGGACGTGTTCATAAATCTATATTGCATTGTAAAACAGTGGAATCTTACTAAAACAAAAAATTTACCTATTTTTTATATAAAAATATGATATATATATACATATATATATATATATATATACACACACACACACACATATAGACGAGAATTCCACGTGGTGGAGGGTGCACTCTCACTAAATATAAACAGTCCAAACACTTCTTCACAACAAAGTTTTATTGTAGCCTCATAGGTTTCGACGTTTCGATCCAAGACCAGGATCTTTTTCAAGAAAGGCCATACAAAATCATCAAATCCAATCTTAGTATAGCGTTTGATAATAGTTAAAGATATATCTAGAGAAAAGATAGAACAAAACATGACTGAGCCTCCCAGGTCCCAATACATAACAATAATGGTGACACTGCTTATTTAAAAAATAATACTATTTATACATAGGATTTAGAAAAAATAAGAATTTACTCACCGGTAATTCTATTTCTCGTAGTCCGTAGTGGATGCTGGGAACTCCGTAAGGACCATGGGGAATAGACTGGCTCCGCAGGAGACTGGGCACTCTAAAAGAAAGATTAGGTACTATCTGGTGTGCACTGGCTCCTCCCTCTATGCCCCTCCTCCAGACCTCAGTTAAGGAAACTGTGCCCGGAAGAGCTGACACAACAAGGAAAGGATTTGTAATCCAGGGTAAGACTCATACCAGCCACACTGTACAACTTGTGATAACCATACCCAGTTAACAGTATGAACAATGACTGAGCCTCATTCAACGGATGGCTCATAACAATAACCCTTTAGTTAAGTAATAACTATATACATGTATTGCAGAGAGTCCGCACTTGGGACGGGCGCCCAGCATCCACTACGGACTACGAGAAATAGAATTACCGGTGAGTAAATTTTTATTTTCTCTGACGTCCTAGTGGATGCTGGGAACTCCGTAAGGACCATGGGGATTATACCAAAGCTCCCAAACGGGCGGGAGAGTGCGGATGACTCTGTAGCACCGCGTGAGCAAACTCAAGATCCTCCTCAGCCAGGGTATCAAACTTGTAGAACTTCGCAAACGTGTTTGACCCCGACCAAGTAGCAGCTCGGCAAAGCTGTAAAGCCGAGACCCCTCGGGCAGCCGCCTTCCTTGTGGAATGGGCTTTCACCAATTTTTGATGCGGCAATCCAGCCGCAGAGTGAACCAGCTGAATCGTGCTATAGATCCAGCGAACAATAGTCTGCTTTGAAGCAGGAGCGCCAACCTTGTTGGCTGCATACAGAATAAACAGCGAGTCAGACTTTCTGACTCCCGCCGTTCTGGAAACATAAATTTTCAAAGCCCGGACTACGTCCCTATTGTGGTCCCTAGTAGCCGCAGGCACCACAATAGGCTGGTTCAAATGAAACGATGATACCACCCTAGGAAGAAATTGGGGACGCGTCCTCAATTCTGCCCTGTCCATATGGAAGATCAGATAAGGGTTTTTACATGACAGAACCGCCAATTCTGAACCACGCCTAGCCGAAGCTAAGGCCAATAGCATGACCACTTTCCACGTGAGATACTTTAGCTCCACGGTCTTAAGTGGCTCAAACCAGTGGGATTTCAGGAAATCCAACACAACGTTAAGATCCCAAGGTGCCACCGGTGGCACAAAAGGAGGCTGAATATGCAGCACCCCCGGAACAACGTCTGAACTTCAGGCAGTGAAGCCAGTTCATTTTTAGAGAAAATGTATAGGGCCGAAATCTTGACCTTTACGGGTCCTAATTTTAGGCCCATAGTCACTCCTGACTGTAGGAAGTGCAGGAATCGACCCTGCTGGAATTCCTCTGTAGGGTCTTCCCGGCCTCACACCAAGCAACCTATTTTCGCCATATACAGTGAAAAAGTCTTGCTGTCACGTCTTTCCTAGCCTTTATCAGCGTAGGAATAACTGCATCCGGAATGCCCTTTTCCGCTAGGATCCGGCGTTCAACCGCCATGCCGTCAAATGCAGCCGCGGTAAGTCTTGGAACAGACAGGGCCCCTGTTGCAACATGTCCTGTCTGAGAAGCAGAAGCCCTGAGTCCTCTGAGAGCATTTCTTGCAACTCCGGGTACCGAGTCCTTCTTGACCAATTCGGAGCAAAGAATATTGTTTTCACTCCTCCTTTTATTACAATTCTCAGCCCTTGGGTATGAGAGGAAGAGGAGGGAATACATAGACTGACTGGAACACCCAGTGTTACTAGTGCGACCACAGCTATCACCTGAGGGTCCCTTGACCCGGCGTAAAACCTTTTTTAGCTTTTTATTGAGGTGGGACGCCATCTAGTCCACCTTAGGCAGTTCCCATCAATTTGCAAACTGCGTGAAGACTTCCTGATGAAGTCCCCACTTTCCCGGGTGGAGGTCGTGCTTGCTGAGGAAGTCTGCTTTCAGTTGTCCACTCCCGGAATGAACACTGCTGACAGTGTGCTTACTTGATTTTCCGCCAAGCGAAGAAATCTGGTGGCTTCTACCCTCGCCACCCTGCTCCTTGTGCTGCCTTGGCGGTTCACATAAACTCCTGCGGTCTGACTGGATCAGAACCGGTTGGTCGCGAAGCAGGCTCTCCGCTTGACTTAGGGCGTTGTATATGGCCCTTAGTTCCAGGATATTGGCGTGAAGGCAAGTCTGTTGACTTGACCACAGCCCTTGGAAATTTCTTCCCTGTGTAACTGCCCCCCTCCCTCGGAGGCCTGCATCCGTGGTCACCAGGATCCAATCCTGAATGCCGAATCTGCGGCCCTCGAGAAGGTGAGCCCTCTGCAGCCACCACAGGAGAGACACCCTGGCCCTGGGGGATAGGGTGATTAACCGATGCTTCTGAAGAGGTGATCCGGACCACTTGTCCAGTAAGTCCCCTTGGAAGGTCCTCGCATGGAACCTGCCTAAGGGGATGGCCTCGTATGATGCCACCATCCTTCCCAGGACTCGAGTGCAGTGATGCACTGACACCTGTTTTGGTTTTAATAGATTCCTGACCAGTGTCATGAGCTCCTGAGCTCTCTCTATCGGGAGATAAACCCTTTTCTGGTCTGTGTCTAGGATCGTGCCTAGGAGAGGCAGATGAGCTGTAGGAACCAACTGCGACTTTGGAATATATAGAATCCAGCCGTGTTGCCGTTACACTTCCAGAGAAAGTGATACGCTGTTGAGCAACTGCTCTCTTGATCTCGCTTTTATGAGGAGATCGTCCCAGTACGTGATAATAGTGACACCTTGCTTCCGCAGGAGCACAATCATATCCGCCATTACCATGGTGAATATTCTCGGGGCCGTGGAGAGACCAAACGGCAACATCTGAAATTGGTAATGACAATCCCGTACCGCAATTCTGAGGTACGCCTAATGAGGTGGATAAATGGGGACCTGAAGGTATGCATCCCTTATGTCCCGATTCACAATAAAGTCTCCCCCTTTTTAGGCTTGCACTGACCGCTCTTAGCGATTCCATCTTGAACTTGAACCTTCTCAGGTATATGTTCAGGGATTTTTAATTCAATATGGGTCTGACCGAACAGTCTGGTTTCGGGATTACAACATGGTCGAATAATAACACCCTCTTGTTGAAGGAGGGGACCCTTGACCACCACCTGTTAAAGATACAATTTGTGAATTGCAGTTAACACTGGCTCCCTCTCTTGGGGGGAAGCCCGCAGGGCCGTCGGTGAGGGGGCCTCTTCTCACAGTCCAGCTTGTATCCCTGAGACACAATATCTATTGCCCAGGGATCGAACAGGGAGTGAACCCACTTGTGGCTGAACTTACGAAGGCGTGTCCCCACCGGGCCTATGTCCGCCTGTGGAGCCCCAGCGACATTGGTGGATTTTTGTAGGGGCCGGGGAGGACTTCTGTTCCTGGGAACTAACTGCCCGGCTCTGACAAGAAAGGACGCACCTCAGACTTTCTGGTTTCTTTATTCGAAAGGCTGCATTTAATAATGTCGTGCTTTATTAGGCTGTGCAGGAATATAAGGCAAACTAGCAGAATTACCAGCTATTGCTGTGGAGACCAGGCCCGAGAACCCTTCTCCACACAATCCTCAGCCTTCCATATGCCTCTTAAGTCGGCATCATCTGTCCAATGCATATTCTACAGGACACGTCAAGCAGAGATCGACATAGCTTTGACTCTAGAACCCAGTATACTCATGTCTCTTTGGGCATGCTTTATAACTATATATCTATCACTTAAGACAGCATCTTTAATATATTTATATTGCATACTAGGGTCTCATCTCTGCTGATAAGGTACCTGTCCACGCTGCCACAGCGCTATAAACCCATGCCGACACAATCGCCGGTCTGGGTAGTAAACTAGAATGTGCACGCTACCTGCAGGATCCCTGAGAATAGCAAGTGCTACCGTCTGTGCAAACAGGACACCCCAGGGGAAGATTTTCAACATATCCTGGCCCTAGTGGGGAAAGGATACAGCCTGAGAATTCTCTTGTGGGAAGCTGCCGTCTCTTGTCTGGAGATTCCCGCTCTTTTTCCTCATGAGAGGAGGGAAATTTACCTCAGCATTCTTCCCCTTAAACATGTGTACTCTCGTGTCAGGGACAGATGAGTCATCAGTGATATGCAAATCATCTATTTCAATAATCATATATTGAATACCTTATAGCCATCTTGGCTGTAACTTTGCATTATCGTAATCGACCGTGGAGTTAAACTCCATGTCGATACCAGTGTTTGTTATTATGGATAGTGAGCATTGAGAGACTCTGAAGGTCTCTGTGACATAGGGACAGACATGGGTAGATTTCCTGTCTGTTCCCTAACCTTTTGTGCAATAAATTCACCTTAGTACTTACACATATCCAAACAGGTGTCGGCGTTGTCGACGGAGACACCCTCTCACACACATATCCGCTCTATCACCTCCTTAGAGGAGCCTTTTACCTCAGACATGTCGACACACGCGTACCGACACACCACACACACAGGGGATGCTCTATTTGAGGACATTTCCCCCACAAGGCCCTTTGGAGAGACAGAGAGAGAGTATGCCAGCACACACCCCAGCGCTAAATAACCCAGGGATTACACTACAACTCAGTGTTTACCCAGTAGCTGCTGTATATACAAATTTTGCGCCTAAATTTATGTGCCCCTCCCCTCTCTTTTCACCCATTGTGTACCAGGATACTGCAGGGGAGAGCCTGGGGAGCTTCCTTCCAGCGGAGCTGTGAAGAGAAAATGGCCCTGGTGTGCTGAGGAAGAAGGCCCGGCCCCCTCAGCGGCGGGCTTCTGTCCTGTTTCTGACTAAAAATGGCGGGGGTTTTACACATAAACAGTTTTCCAGACTGTATTATGTATATATATTGCCAAAATGTATTCTTATTGCTGCCCACGGCGCCCCCCCCCCAGCGCCCTGCATCCTACAGTGACCGGAGTATGTGGTGTGCAGTGGGAGCAATGGCGCACAGCTGCAGTGCTGTGCGCTACCTTAATGAAGACCGGAGTCTTCTGCCGCCGATTTCATCTCCTTCTCTTCTGTCTTCTGGCTCTGCAAGGGGGACGGCGGCGCGGCTCCGGGAACGGACAATCGAGGTCAGGCCCTGTGTTCGAACCCTCTGGAGCTAATGGTGTCCAGTAGCCTAAGAAGCACAAGCTAGCTGCAAGCAGGTAGGTTTGCTTCTCTCCCCTCAGTCCCACGTAGCAGTGAGTCTGTTGCCAGCAGATCTCACTGAAAATAAAAAACCTAACAAATACTTTCTTTTCTAGCAAGCTCAGGAGAGCCCACTAGGTGCATCCAGCTCTGGCCGGGCACAGATTCTAACTGAGGTCTGGAGGAGGGGCATAGAGGGAGGAGCCAGTGCACACCAGATAGTACCTAATCTTTCTTTTAGAGTGCCCAGTCTCCTGCAGAGCCCGTCTATTCCCCATGGTCCTTACGGAGTTCCCAGCATCCACTAGGACGTCAGAGAAAAGAAACCCATATATCAAAGCGGCTAAGGGGTGAATATTCGGGAAGATGTACTATAACACCCTGTGCGCACCACTCTTCCTAAGAATATACGTAAAACCCACATATCCTCACCTCTATCGGCACATTCCAATGGTGCTGTGTGCCTAAACGACTGAGCACCGTGTGCAGGAAAATGTCTGCATAGTCTCAATAATCAAACCAGACAGCTGCCGTAATCATAGAACATCTCTGTTATAAAGGTATATCTGGGCAAGATAAATGCATCAAGAATCATAATCCAATAAATACCTATAGGTCCGAAAAGGTGCACATGGGGCAGCACCTGGACTAAGTATTCTCCCACACAAGATCCAAAGCTGCAGGGTCTCAATTATAAAGGCATACAGATGCTGTAATCACAAAACATCTCTGTTTAAACAACGCATATCTAAACATTGGTGTATATATCAGGGGTCATAATCAATATCCAATAGATACCTTTAGGTCCAAAAGGATACACATAGGGCGACACCTGGGTTAAGCGTTCTCCCACACAAAATCCATAGCTACAAAAAATTGATTATGACCCCAGATATATACACCAATGTTTAGATATGCATTTTTTAGACAGAGATGTTTTGTGATTACAGCATCTGTATGCCTTTATAATTGAGACCCTGCAGCTATGGATCTTGTGTGGGAGAATACTTAGTCCAGGTACTGCCCCATGTGCACCTTTTCGGACCTATAGGTATTTATTGGATTATGGACCTTGATGCATATATCTTGCCCAGATATACCTTTATAACAGATGTTCTATGATTACAGCAGCTGTCTGGTTTGATTATTGGAGACTATGCAGACATTTTCCTGTACACGGTGCTCAGTCGTTTAGGCACACAGCACCATTGGAATGTGCCGATAGAGGTGAGGATATGTGGGTTTTGCGTATATTCTTAGGAAGAGTGGTGCGCACAGGGTGTTATAGTACATCTTCCCGAATATTCACCCCTTAGCCACTTTGATATATGGGTTTCTTTTTTCTAAATCTTATGTATAAATAGTATTATTTTTTAAATAAGCAGTGTCACCATTATTGTTATGTATTGGGACCTGGGAGGCTCAGTCATGTTTTGTTCTATCTTTTTTCTATATATATCTTTAACTATTATCAAACGCTATACTAAGATTGGATTTGATGATTTTGTATGGCCTTTCTTGAAAAAGATC